>NC_051156.1:2905281-3081713 GCF_013339745.2 Dermacentor silvarum
GACAGCGTCATTGAGGTTTTTCCCTGGTCGTTGGATATGTACAAAAATGTAAACAAGGTTGTTGAATGACAAAGATTCATCAAAATATTTGTCCTCAACTTGTTCATTTTATGGCCTTTACGTTTTTCATATCAGCTGCATGCACTGCTTTGCTGGTTTCGAACTGATATAGTTCTAAAGTTCGCGTGATATTTTCTTTACTTATTAGGTAGACCAAAAAATAAAACGCGGAAGCATTCATATCAGCTATTTCTGCCCCAATTTTTGGGACATACGACGCTATTCTTTTATAAAACAAACACATAATTTACTTGTCTTGACAATGCGTAGCGTTAAATAATTCGTTTTCGGCATCTAATATACAATGGCATTGTCAATAGCAATGCAGTTATTATTCATGTATTTGATGTCTCGACAACTTTTACAAGGAGGAAGCCGTGTTGCAACTTTGCCCCCCACCCCGAACAAAATTTCTGGCTACGCCACTGGTCGCGCGGGCCCTATCTTGAAAGCGATCTGCGATGGGGAATGAATGCAAAACTTTATTTCACGAGCTTTTCAGCGACATGCGCCGGATGGAAGTGGTTCCCACTTCACGGGAATTCATATGCTGCTCTCGCCGCCTGGCCCCTGGTTACGAGCCAAAGCTGGTCTTCCAGGGCGGGGCTGGACAGCAAGATCTTCCATCGCTCTCTAAGGTGTTGGATGGGTAGGGGCATCATGTTGGGGTTAGGATTAGTGAGGAGTGGTGGGTGTTGTTGGCTAAATTTACATTCTGCAATCATGTGTTGCAGTGTACCTGGCTCGTGACACACGGGGCATTCTTGCCCGTACTGGCTCGGGTACATGCGGTTTAGTAATCGGGGGTGGGGAAACGACTCTGTCTGGATCTGCCTATATGTAGTCTGCTGCTCCCTCGTTAACGTGAGGTGTGGTTCGGGGAAGCTCCGTCTCCTGTTTCTGTAATATTCCACTATGTCTTTGTACGTGACCAGTGGTTGGCTCTTTGCGTCCTCCTCTTCCCTCTCCGCGGCTGCGGCTCGGTGTGATAGCACTCGGGCCTGCTGGTGGGCAAACTCATTGCCCTCCACTGCGGAGTGGGCCGGAACCCAGATTAATTCTATCTCTTCCCCTTTCGGGGGTTCCTTGCCTTTGAGCGCCCGAAGCACCAACCGGGACACCCAGCCCGACTGGAAGCTCCTATACGCTTGTTGCGAGTCTGTGACCACTCTGGTCCTGCCTTGTGTAGTGAGGGCCAGGGCAATTGCGAGCTCTTCTGCTTCGTCGACATCGTTTGTTTTTACCGTCGCGCACGTTAGCAGCTTTTCTGTGGTTGTCACCGTTACGGTGGCCCAGCTTTTTCCTCTGTCTTGGGAGGCGTCTGTGAAGATTACCCCCTTCTGCCCAGCCAGCAGCCTGTTGTAAGCTTTTGCTCTGGCCTCCCGTCTGCCGCTGTGGTGTTCTGGGCTCATGTTCTTGGGGAGTGGTTTTACCTTGATTGCTTCTAGCCAGACGTCTGGTAGTTGTCCTCGCTCCGTCTGTCTCGTCTCCTCCCAGCCGATCTTCTTCAGGACTCTTCTGCCGGCCTTCGTTTGACTTAGGCGATGCTTCTGGCTGGAGAGGTGGCCCTCGATCAGTTCGTCTACCGTGTTATGAGTTTGTCCGTGGAGGCACTTATCGGGACTCCGATGGCTTGCTTGATTGCTTTTCGGGTTATCACGTCAATCTGGTTTCTTTCGACCGTGCTCAGCAGGAGATACGGTGCCACGTACGTAATTCGGGAAATCACGAAGGCCTGTACGAGCCTCAGGGTGTCGTTCTCTTTCATTCCTCTGCATCTTCTCGCCACTCGGCGGAGCATGTGCAGTACTTGCTCCGTCGTGTGCTTTAGCTTTCTCACAGACGCTTCCGCCTTGTTTGCTTGTATCACCAGTCCCAGGATCTTGACACTGGGGCCCGGCAAAATGTCTTCTCCGTCTAGCACCACTTTAATATCTTCCTTGAGTCTTTTCGGCGCCCGTTGTCGTACTACCACCAGTTCCGACTTCTGTGGCGAGCATCTTAGGCCACATTCCTTGGCATATTTGTCCACCACTACCGCCGCCGTCTGCAGGGTGGCTTGCATCCATCCGTGGGATCCAGCCTTCGTCGTCCAGAGCGAGACGTCGTCGGCGTAGAGCGCGTGCCCCAAGCCTTCAATCGCTTCGAGCGCCTTGGGCAGGTGCAGGAGTGCCATGTTGAACAACAGGGGCGAAAGGACCGAGCCTTGAGGGGTCCCCCTACTGCCCAACTCGATAAGCGGGGATACTTCCTCCCCCACTCTGATTCTTGCTTTCCTATCTGTTAGGAAACCTCGAACGTAGTTATACGCCCGTTCTCCACAGCCAGTGCTCTGGAGGTTGGTCAGGATGCTAACGTGGGAGACGTTGTCAAACGCTCCCTTGAGGTCAAGCGCCAATATGGCGCGTGGCGAATGCCTCGTGGCCTGTTTCATGACCTCCTCTTTGATCTGTATGAGCACGTCCTGCGTGCTCAGGTGCTTTCGGAAACCAAACATGGTGTCCGGCATTTGGTTGGTTCTGTCCAAGTGTCTCTGTAGTCTATTTAACACCATCCTTTCCATCACCTTGCCCACGCAGGACGTGAGGGAGATGGGTCGCAAGTTGTCGATGTGCGGGGCTTTTCCCGGTTTTGGAATGAACCTAACCTCTGCCTCCTTCCAGCTTCTTGGCAGTTTGCCGCTTTCCCAGGTCTCATTCATGTACCTGAGGAGCTCTGCTCTCGCTCTGTCGCTCAAGTTGTTCAGTAGTCGGTACGTGATGGCGTCCGGCCCCACAGCGCTTTTCTGGTTGCTCTCTGCTATGGCTGTTCTTAGTTCCGGGCCCGTAAAGGGCTTGTCCAATTTCTCGTTGGGGAGGCCTCGGTACGCTCCTGGCCAATCCTTGCTCTTCTCCGTCTTGATGTATTTGTTTTTCAAGTCTTCTATTAATTTCTCCACGTCCCCCTCGTAATTGTTTAAGGTCCGAGCCATACTCCTGTTTGTCTCGCTCTTGCTTGTCATCGGGTCGATGAGGTGCCTGAGGAGCTGCCACGTTTTGCGGGTGGATAGGGTTCCTTGTAGGCCGTCGCACAGATCGAGCCAGCTTTCTTTACATAAATCCGCCGCATACTCTGCCGCCTTGTCGTTTATTTCCCGTATCCTCTTGCGTAACTTCTTGTTGTGTCTCTGCCTTTTCCAGCGTTTGGTTAGGCTGCGTCTCGCTTCCCACAGGTGTGCCAGTCTGGCGTCTATACGGGGGGTTTGGTGAGTGGTCGCGATCTTTCGCGTGTGTTTTTCTACGATGTCGAGCTGCTGTTTCTCCCAGGTCTCGTACGTTTGTCTTACTGCCCATTCTTCCTCATCCGATTCCTCTTCTTGCTCCTTTCTCAGCTTATCCCAATTGGTAATCCTCGCCGTGCCCGTCTTCACCTTGAGGGTGGGACCTCTGATTGTGATTCTGATTACGTCGTGGTCCGACCCTAGATTCGTTCCCACGTTTTGCCATGAGGCATCCAGAGTCCCCATCAGGAGCGAGAGGTCCGGCGTGGTGTCTCTGGTCGTGCTCGTGCCCATGCGGGTGGGTGTGTCGGGCTCGTTGAGTAGGGTCAAGTTGTGCTGTTCTATCAAATGTGCTAGTTCTCTCCCTCTTTTCGAACAGAACCGGTATCCCCATGTCGTGTGAGGGGCGTTGAAATCCCCCAGTACGAGCAGCGGCCGGGAGCCTGCCTTGCTCACTGCGTCCTGTATTAATCCCGCCATGTCTATTCCTTTCTTGGTCGGCCTACAATACATGTTCAGTACAAACACGTTCTCCGTGTTTCCTATGCCTCGACTGTGGAGCTCCACAAGGGTGTGTTCGCATCCGCGCTGTGCCGTCAGGTGCTGAGTTGCCGCTATACATTTGCGTACCAAGGCTGCCGTCCCCTTGTCCGTCGGATCCACATACGTTACATAGCCAGGTAATCTGGGTCGTTGGTTTGTCTCTCGTAATACTATCACGTCTGGTTTGTTCTCGAGTGAATCCACGTGTTGTTGCAGCTCACCCGCCTTGTTCCTGAAGCCACGGCAATTCCACTGGAGAATCACCGCGTCTTCTTTCCCCCTAATATTAGTTCGCTGCGCCATCTTTGGTCAGGTCCAGGCTGCTGCCTGAACGGTGCACTTCGGTACCTGGTTTGGTGTACGGGGCGTTCTTCCTGCTTTTCTTTGCGAGCATGAGTTCGTTGACGTTGGCTTCTAGTTTGCTACCCTTCGCACTGGTCTTTGCGATCTCTGAGCAAACTTGCTCCACTTGCGCTGCTAGCTGCGCCATTTGGCATGTGAGTTGCGCCACCGCGTTGCTGACCTCTTGTAGGGGTCGGGCCCACCTTGGTTCTCCCTCCGCCTCTTGTAGACTGCGTGTCAGGCTGAGTGTCCCGCTTGGCTAGTTTGCGTTTCACGTTCGTTTCCTCCTGTCTTGTTAGTTTCTGCAGCTTCGATTTTGGCTAGCAGTGACTTAGTCATCTCGTCTTGCTTATGTAATTGTTCCGTCAGTTTCGCTATCTGCTTGTTTTGGTGGTCTATTTGCACGCTCTGTCTCTCTATCATCTTTTTCAGTTGTTCACATTCCTCGCACTGACTTTTTCTATCTGCTTGACCTAACTTGGGGAATTGACTCTTATCTGCGATGGAAGGTCTCCCTGCCCAACCCACCTGTTTGTACGCGTTGTTCCTCGCCGGTGTCGGAGTCCTGCCTCTCGATTTCGATCTTTTCTTCCTTGTACTACTTTGGTCCCTTGTAGTGGATCTGGATGTGCTTCTCACCCCTCCTCCTGGCGTTACCGACCGGCCTGCTCCACTGCTCAGGGTCTGGTCTCGCCTGGACAGGTGCGTTGACAGTGCCTGTTGCTCATGCTGCTTCTGCCACTCTCGTTGCCGGATGAGGTAAGGCGTAATGAAGCGTTCCGGGCATCCTTTGGTACCTGTGACGTGACCTCCTCCGCGAAGGGTACATTTGGCCACGCAGGTGTCTAGTCGTCCAGGGGAAGAGGCGCTGGCCTTGGTGCTGGCTTTCTCATCGTTAATATCGGCTGTTACTCCAGGGGCGAAGACGGTGGCGGCTGGCCGGAGGTTGGGTTTAGCTTTCGTCGGCCTCGTCAGCGTTGCGCCTTCGAGGCGGCCGTGATCCACTCACCTGCCGCCGTTGATTCCTGGCTCTCCTCGTTATTGTCTTGCTGCATATCGTTGCCTTCGTCATCCATGCCTTGGTTGTACTTTACTCCGCGCGCGCGAACCGCGACGCCCGTGCCGGGCTGGACCTGCTCCTTGGCCGTGCTCGTCTCTGGGCCTACCAGACTGGCGTTAGGCTTAGTTCGCGCACACGGATGAGTGTCTCTAAATTCGCACAAGTCGCACTCACCGGCGTAATTTTAGTGTCCCCGGGCGCCTTCCACTTGGCTGAATCCGATGGTAATACTAAAATTGCACAAATAATAGCTTTATCGCGACTTTCAGTGTTCGTTGCGGAGCTCATGGAACGCACGTCTAGCTCAGCGCGTGATGCACGCGCTCCCCCCTGCGATGGGGAGAGAGTGCGAGTGCTGATAGCTTCGCGTGCGCTGTTTTCGCCGCTTCGCTCGCGTTGAAGCAAGATGCAGCACGAAGGTCAATTCGCTCGCTGCTGCAGCCGCGCTTCCTCACTTAAGCGTTTCGACAGCGAGTTTCGCGGTCATGAAGTGACATGTGTTCATTTTTGCTTGTGCGCGCGTGGTTACGAAGGACAACGCCGCGCCAACAATCGCCGCAGGAACGGGCTCAAGAGCTGCGCTCTATAAGGGTTACGGCCGCGCTAGCGGCAAAAACGCGCGTTTTTGACGCTAGCGTGGCCGTACCTTAGAACAGATTGGAATAGTTTTACGTTATACCGGCCCTGGGGACAAGACGCCCGCTCACTAAACCCGCTGCAGGGTGCGCCTCCCTATTATCTACTTAAATTTCCTATATCGGAAAAATACCGCCATCTACTCTCTCCTCCACCATCTCCTCTCCTAAAATGCTTGGGTTTTTTTTTCCTTTACTTTTTGCTTGCGCCAGCAAGTCGACGGTGTCGACCCTGCCGGGAACGCGCCGCCGCCGCCGGCGGTTGCGCACACGAACTTTCGACATGGCGCTGAGGCGGGAAAAAAATATATAAAGAAGTGAAAGCGCGCGCTATCATCGTCCAATCAGAGATACAGGACAGAGAGAGAGAAGCGGCGTTGTTCAAAGCATGGCGCTACTTTTCCGAAGGTATAGGGATTTTATATCTAGTTAGGGTGCTTCGATGCCCAGCGCCGCCGTCCAGGGTAGAGACAACCCCGCTGGCGCCGCCATATTGAGTCACACGAGGTGAGACTCAGCTACGCTTGCGTTCATAAATAGTGTTACTCGCGGCGCACTTCCAAGTGCTTTGCCTTGATGAGGATTTTTTTATCGGTATCGCATCTGCACATCTTTATAACCAATAGCCGTTAACTCGTCGAAGGTCCAAGACGTAAATGTATGGCGCCGGGAACGTGCCCCAAGTTGCCTAATTCAATTTACATTTAATATGCCGTGTGTATGTTTGAAATACGCACTATTTTTTTGCGCTTTGATGCTTGGTATATAAGGTTTGCGACCCCCTGTGTGTGGAAGTTTTCTTTTTCGCTGTTGTATTTTGGTTTACACGTCACGCCTCCTTTACCGTAGCCAGCCACTCGCGCACGGCGGTTAGTTTCCCTTGCGTTGCGTGTGCTCTTCGCGTTCGTTGCAATTATTTGACGATATGTACGCGCAATTTTGCTGTTTTTTTGCCCACAAAACTGTGTGCTGACAGGATTAAGCTGGTGTAAAAATAACTGCGATGTGAAAATAAGGCTTAGTTAGTGCTGTAGAGAAACATGTAACGTAACTTGTCTGTGTCAATCTTGCGTAGTACACACAAGAAACCAAACGATGCACAAAATACATTTACTTATAATGTCTAGTACAATCAATCATGAAAGAGATATGTACATGAAAAATTATATGTACTGTGTAGCGCCTGAAGGTTGTGTTGAAAGACGAGATAAAAAAAATTCGCAAGGTAGGCTCGACACACAATTCGGGATAGTGAGAGTTTTTTTTTTTAATTTATTAATTACATGGGGGGAGGGTTCAAGTGAGTACATCAACCTTATTACACCCAATATAAATCGAAAACAAGAATGCAAACAAGAAAACGCAACCGCGGGTAATATTAATCAATATATCCAGCCAGAATACATCAGCTACCATCGAATACGTCGCATCAGCCAAACACATCGATGGCCAGTACAGAACATTTTATAAATAACCATTAGAACACTGATAACTACATTGAAAAAATAAACAACACTGCATACATATCGCGTACAAAAACCGTAAATGAAACTAAGACAGTCAAATACAGATTAGCAATGTTTTTCACTTCGAAAATATAGTCCATGATGATGTAAGGCTGTTGACTTTAACAGACGGCGCCCATCCTATCCATTTCCCTCGTACTGGTCCTCTTCAAAGTGTTTCTAAGTACAAGTGAAACAACAGAAGTGATTATTGATATGAAAATTTGCCTTGTAAATACAGCTAGAGAACCCATTACAGTGCTTAAAAATAAATTTTCGCAGAAGTAATGCTGTATTACCTCGCTTCACACGTTTCGAAGAAATGCACAGGCTACAACAGACACCATGCCAGAAAGCGCCGAAACATTTTGGTCCCATGATGCCCCTTAACTCTACTACACCTGGGCATACCGTTCACAGGCATTTAAAGACCGTCACAGTACCCACTACGATCGGGAATGAGCACGAATGACCATCGGCTTACGAGCACCACGCTACAAATATATTCGTCTAAATAATCAGCTATATAACGTAACCTGAGATCCGCAAGATATCTGCTGAGAATAGAGAACATCACAATGCTTCGCTTGCCACGTACACAACAGCCGCTCTCCCCAGAAGAAGCACTGCGTTCTTTAGTCCCAAATAACCAGTAGCGAAAAAGGAAACTGAGGGGGAAAAGAAAGAAACAAGAGACACACGATGTGTGCTTCCCGTGAAAAAGTAAAATAGGTGGTTTACATGACGATTTGTAGCTAATGTAAGGCTATTTCGCGGCGAAGCATTTTCGTCAGTTCTTAAAATAAGGGTACTACTCGTATAGACTGCGCTGATCAAAACGGCAAAAGCCTATGCGACGCGCGCTCCCAAACCATGGGCTACTCAGCATCGGTGCAGTGCTTAGTTCGTGAGCGAGGATCAGAGAATACTTTCTTATTTATGAAAAACACGATGCGATAGTCTAAACTTTCTTGACACTTACCTCGCAAATGTAGGAGCTATCCGTTGCCTTCCAGTGATACCACTTTACTTGGGCTTCCCATCTCGATCTTCCTTCGCTCTGGGTCCCGGGGGAAGCGTAAACAACGAAGCCCTTTACGCGTCGATCCGGTGCACTTGGGAACACAACAGCCCGTCATGTCGACTCGATGCATTTGACAAGCTTGTCATTCATGCGGCTGAACACTGTCCAGCAAGTAGAAGCGTCAGCGAAGCATCCGCGCACACTGTGTCTCGAACTAAGCACCGGCACCAAGCACTCGCAACCGCTCGCTGTGACTCAAGATGGCGTCGCAGCGAGAAAGCGGCGGCGCGGGTGCGGTCAAAGGATGGCACCACCCCATATCTAGTTCGCTCGATCGCAACGCCCTCAGCCTACTTTTTGTTGTTTTGCGCCTCAGCTTGGGAGCATTGCACGTCTCGGCCTATTCAACTGTATTCTAGAACGCTCTAAATACAACCGCCCTGGCCATTCACACAGCAGCAACAGCAGCCGGGAGTGGCCGTGCGCACGCCGGCCACTTGCCGGAAGCGCCAAAAATTCCAGTGGTGTAAGCGCGAAAATTACGAGAAACCATGCGGGAGGCGCCGTCGCGCGGTGTGCGCAATGTGAACGGCTGCATTCTTTTTCGGAGAACGAATCCGCTCGCTGTTCGCGGCCACTGCCGGAGCACACATGCCGGGTTCGTTCTGGCACAGCGTGGCATAATTTCGCTCAATTTTCTGTGTTTGGCGCAGTTCGGCGCACGAATTTGCGTTTGTATCAAAATGTCGCAATTAGCGCAGGAGTCCCACACCTGATCATCATAACGGCTACACTAAACAGTCACTTCAGCCTGCCTTTGTCCAAAATAGCCTAGAGCTTTCGATTGCAACACAAGAATTCAGCTTGAATACAAAAGTGTCACAGTGTTCATCACTGAACTTCGGCAGATGGAAGAGAACTGCATCTTCAGCACTGCTCTCAATCGCATGTTGAGGGACCACCTGCTGTGTGGAAACTGCAACAAGACCCTGCAGTAAAGGTGGAGAAGAGCCTTACCTTGGAGAAGGTAATTGATATTGCGATAACAGTATGCAGAACCAGCACAGTGAAACACATTTAATGGAGCTTCAAAATTCCATGCAGAAGCTCTCAGTTCTGCAACTTGAAAAAATCATGGCAGAACTCCTGTCACGATGACTGTCGACAGTAATGTGAATATAATCCGAGCACTGTAGCTACAGGCCGTTTTCCTGAAGTGACGTTTATTTAAAATGTCTAATGGTAATTCTGAGACACTCATAGCTTTGGCTATTTGCCACATAATCCGACATTGTCCTACTCTGCTATGGTAATCGCTTGCCAAGATCACCCATGTGCATGACGGCATGACAACAACTCGGTGACGACGGCATGGCGAGTCGGATGACAAAGCTGGAATGATGACGATGCAACTACGATGGCATCACAACCACGAATACATACCCAAGTGGCCTAAGCATTTAGACAACTTGGATCACTGGGTCGGAATGTCGGAATAGAAGGCATGATGACGACAGCATGACGAGAGTGAGATCATGAGGCTGTAATGACAATTGAACGACCACAACGAATGTGTGACAACGAATGTACGACGACGATGGCATAATGAGTCAGATCACAAAGATGGAATGAGGGTGATGCAATGACCACGACGACATCACGACGACGAGCACATACCTAGTGGCCCAAGCTATTAGACAACTTGGGCCACCAGGTGTGGGGCAGAAGGCGTGACAACAACGGCACGACACCAGTATAAAGATCACAAAGTTGGAATGACGACGAACCGACATCATCACAACCAGGAGACTATAGTCATTTCGGCAGATGGAAGATGGACATCCCCACTTTGCCACATTTGTAGCATTTGGTGTGGATGCGCTTGCAATCTAGTAATTTGCCATTGTGTCCTTCGCAGCAAATACACGCTGGGTCTCGTTTTTCTTGGTGATCCAGGCTTGTTTTTCTCTTTAGGCACTGTAACTGGGGTCTTTCTGTCACTTGTTCCTGAAAGATGTCTTTTATTGTGGTACCTGGCATACCTAGTACTAAGCATGTAAAGAACTTGGGCCACTGGGTCGGCGTAAGAAGCTAGATAGATAGGCTCAATACGCCTGAAGTAGGCAAATAATGTTATTTGCAATAAAAGCACTGCCAATTGCAACAACAAAATCACTTGATGCAACAGTAGTGGTGGGAAGCAAGTTCCAGTCCTCAACAGTTTCATTTCCTTTATTTAATCTCAGGCCGTTCGGCATTACAGAGAGGAGTGGGTAATAACAAGAATACATGTGCAGTAGGCAGATTAATGAAGATAGTCATATACAGCAGACTTGAAGGCTTCGGGTACTGCGATGGACATGACAGAGGCGGGAAGGTGGTTCCAGTCCGCACTAGTTCTCGGAAAAATGTAAACTTAAAGCTGTTCGTTTTTGCAAATAGGATGAAGTGAATGTTCCCGGCTGTGACGCGGTCTCCGAGTGCCGAGGGGACGAACACAACTTGGTAGATTAAGATTAAATTTTCCTGTCAGGCATTTGTGAAGAAAAGTCAAAGAATTAATTTTCCTTCGAGTTTCTCATTTCGGTATGTGGTTTGCTGTCATAAGAAGGGAAGGTGAATCATGTTTTTTTATACTTACCAAATACGAGGTCTGTTAGAAAAGTATCCAACCTTATATTTTTTGCAAACACCTGATGGATATGAAGCAAGCGCGCTTGCATCAGTCGACCTTGAACCTTCGTGCGCATGCATGAATTTTTTCCCGCCTGCCGATAGCGTCAGTCGCTGGGACGTAGCATTTGAGTGAGGTAGTGCGCAGTGCTCTCATCAGTTTCTTTATTGCAAGGAAAATGATGGAGCGACTGGAGCAGCGCTACTGCATCAAATTTTGCCAGAAACTGGGCAACAGCCCAGTGGAAACCATTCGGAAGATTCAGACGGCTTTCGGGGACGATGCTATGAGCAGCACACAGATTAAAGAGTGGTACAACCGGTTGAAAGATGGCCGCACATCGGTGGAGAGCAAGCCACGCTCCGGTCGGCCATAAACATGCCGAAATGACCAGGTCATTGCCTAAGTGAACGCTGTGGTGATGCGGGACCGTCGTATGACTATCCGAGAAATTGCAGAAGAGGTGGGCATCAGCACTTTTTCTGCACATTCCATTATGACCAAAGATTTTACCATGAAGAGAGTTGCAGCGAAATTCGTGCCGAAGCTGCTAACGGTGGAGCAAAAGCAACTTCGTGTTGAAGTCTCACAGGACATGCTGGATTCCACAAACAGTGACCACGACTGCATGAACACCATAATCACTGGTGACGAGTCTTGGGTGTACGGGTACGACCTGGAAACCTAATCCCAATAGTCACAGTGGAAGCATTCCACGTCACCAAGACCAAGGCCAAGTGTGCAGCAACGTCAAAGTGATGCTGACTGCTTTAGCTGAGTAACAGTTGACAAGCCTTTTCTAAATTCATGTTGGCAATTTGGTATTATGTAATGTTTACACTAGAACTCGTAGAAAAAGGACGATTGTGCACCGGAACAATGCAGGCAATTTGCCAATCAAGTATGACACCAGCATTTAAAGCTAAATTGAACAAGTCAATAAAAAAATGTGATACCTGTTCTGTGTAGTATTGCAAAAACACATTAGGAATACCATCTGGCCGTGGGGATTTTTAGTATTGAGACCGAATTGCATTGATATAAGGCCTTCTTTAGAAATCACTGTGGTATGATCTGAAGACAAAGCTTCATCTTGCAACTCATATTCAATTAGTTGAGTAAAATCACTCCGAAAATAGTTATTCAATGCCTATGATTTGATTTTTATCTGTAACCAGCCAATCAGCCAGTCTATTGATCATTATCCCTGTTATACCTTGTTCCGATTGTTCTAGGTACCGCCAAAACTTTTTTTGATCATTGCTAATAAAGTCAGGTATAGTTTCTGTGAAGAACTTTGTTGCAGCATTACAGACGCTACGCAGATAGCAGAAATAGGAATGGCTTTATTCTCAAAACGCGCGCTGTTTATCTAGGTACGAACAGGGGGTGTGGCATTGACGTCACACTGTCACAGTACTTCTGCCAGCTTTAATTTTCTTTTTAACTGTATTCCCACCTATCTGGTTCCTTGCATGTTCGTGTACTACGCCTTAAGGTTCCAGGAGTAGACTGCACCTGCTCCACTGAAACCTGCTCCGAGCTCTTGGTGCCAGATATCGCCTGGTCATCTTCAAGGCGCCCCGATGCTGGCGGCTCATGTGAAGATTGGTCTTGCAGTGTCTGACCGTCACCCTGTTGACGGTCAGGAAGGGCTGCCATTTCTCGGGCCGCCGTGGGGTCTGCTTGATCGAGCCGAAATATGTTGCATGTTGTACCATGAAGCCCCCTGATGTACAAATGCCAACATGCCTATTGTGGAGGTTCATTTCTTTTACAGAAAGTGATTGTGCAGCTGAGGCGACGTCTCTGTACATGAAATGAAGACGAGACTACTTGTTAAAAAAAGTGGTGAAATTGTATTCAGAAACAAAAAGGCAGAGCAAAATAGACACGCAAAAATTAATAAAGCAATGCAGCACATTTGACATAAACAAAACGATCAAGTGCACGTAACAGCCTAAGTAGAAAAAAAAATATAGCCTAAATACCACTGCTGCAGTCCATGTAATACGCTGCTTTGGACGCCGAGGCAACGAGGAATGAATGGCGGGAATGGCTGGCCAAACGTCTCGTCACATGGCTCTGGCATGATGACTGTATAGCAGGAAGCGATGAACATTCCCGGTTGCTACTGAAGTAAACACTGGTAAGTCTTGAAGCGAACCCTTGGAAGCCACGAAGATGAGGTCTCTAGGTTCCAGTTGGGGTGCTGAAGCTCGGGTCCAAAGCCTAACAGCTATCCCTAGCTCCCGGCGGATGCTGACGTTTCAAGGTACTCCAAGACCCTACTTTTCCTCCCCAATACAAGTCCCACCGCCGTATTCTGATTTTTCTCCACCTCTTTTTTTTTTCACTATGCCTTTGTGGAAGTGCCTCATTGGCTACACTTTATTTTATATTTTGTTGAACCGAGGGCACCTGCCACTCTAGGCGGTTCTTTGTAGTCGTTTTTGGTGGCTTTGTCGCACCTTCTTGAGGCTTTTATCGTCTCGGTATATCTTCTTTGGTTCCATCACATTGCACTAACTTCACCCCACACATCCCACTACACACAAGTGCATGGCATCTGATTTTTCAATTTCTTTTTTCAAGTTAATGCCCGTGCAAGAAAAATTGTTCTCAGTAGTTCTAGAAAATTATACAAGCAAACTTGCATGTTTCTTCAAGAGCACCACAGACATTCCCAGAAAACAGTTGCATGCAAAGGTTTTTGTTTCTTCAAACATGTTTGAACTAATCTAAACTAATCTGAAAGTTCCAAACAGGCTTAGAAACTTAATTTTTTATCTAGAACTGAACCGAACCCAAAGAAACTTTGGTTTCGACACTCTGATTGTGGCAGTCCACAAGAGTTTCATGGGTGGTATTGACCAAAACAACTACTAGGCATCTCTGTGGAAGTACAACATAAGATCACGGAATTGGTATATGTACAGTCTACCACACAAGTTTACGGGCCGCACTATGTGAGAGAAAGCTGCACATTGCCGCAGCCTCGTAATGCAGCCAGGTATTAGGATTTTAAGCCTGTACTAGCATATGCAAACAACATAATGTATGGTTTTACTGCCTATGATCACAAATTGCTTGGAATTTCAATGTTTGCTCACACCCTGCAGCCCAGAAGTTTTTGCAGTTACATGCACATACTACGCCACAGTAAATTCACGTGCAAAATGAATACATGGAACATCTACTGGTGCCAGTGTGCTTGGCTGCAGAATAAAACAACTGAGAATTTTTACTGGATCTGTCAGAAAGCTAGATGCTATCTGGAAAAACCAAAACAGGACGACATTTGTTAATTCTATCAGAACAAGTTAGCAAATGAAATCTCGCCAAAACAGCTTGAAGTGGCAGTGAGGAAAGATGGTTTCACCACTTTCCTCTAATAGCACACAAGGGGCTGCAGTGTGAGAAATGTGTCCCGAGGAACAACAGGCTCGGCTTGGGTCATTTGTGTCAAATGGGGGGTCAATGAGTGCTTAAAAAATTGCCTTCCTACATAGATCGCAGTGCAGGGGAGATTCTTGCTGGCACTTTGCATGCACCCTCTTCAATGAAGGTGCAGTGTGTAAAATCCGAGATGGTCTGTATTGCTTAGCAATCGTGCATTTTTTCCCAATTTGTTTTTGATTCTGGAGTAATACGTGCCAAAACCACAATTTGATTATGAGGCACGCCGTAGTGAGGGACTCCGAATTAATTTTGACCACCTGGGGCTCTTTAACGTGCACCCAGTGCACGATACATGGCCGTATTTTGCATTTCACTCTCATCGAAATGCGGCTGCTGGAATTCAATCCTATGCCCTCGGGCTTATGCCATAGTCTCCACGCCACCACGGTGGGTAAATTATTTTATTATTAAACCTCTTCCTGTGCATCAAAAATATCAATAAACAAGTTAGTGCAATTTTTGCTTGAGTATTTCAACTTGCAGGGTTTCCTGGGTTGATAAAGGAAAAGACAAATCAGAGTGCAAGAAAACAAAGTTGATGCCAGTGCCAGTGGGAACTGGACCCACAAGCTCTGTATGCACATGTGACGCTCTACCGATTGAGCTATGGCTGTCCCTTGATTTCCGCTCTATACTTCCATAAAATAGCAAAGCCATTCTTGACCAAGCCACTCACGACCATGGCAGCAGACGTGGAACATCCTTTCAACTGCGGGCATTTCGTAGTGTGTGATCTTAGGAGCAAGCAACTGGCCAATAAACCTTCATAAGCTACCTAAAAGCTACAGGAGTTGAGAATCTCACTATGCAATGACCAAGAAGGCTCGGGCAAACCAGAGGGCTGAACTTTTATTTTTTCTTAATTTTGCCAATGATCAAGCCCCTCAGCTATCCTGATATTGTTTCTTTAAAGCCTTCAATTTAAGTTCAAGGAAAGCGCTCTTTGCCTTCAGGGTCTCCATTTGTAACATATGTACTGCGTTTCTTTCCTCCATTCTGTACCTATGTTCCTGACGTATGAGCTTCATGCGAAGCAGGTGTTCCATTTTTCTGCACTTGCCTTCCTTTAGAATGGCACTGAGCCTAACATTCGTCTTGTGCCTCAATGTGTCTTTCTGCGAGCGCGATGACCAGATTGATGGCGCTGCCTTTTCACAGCAATATGAGACTTCTGTTGACACAGGAGCCAGTGAAGTGGCTACATCAGTTCCTTCCACTTCACACTTGACGACTGCTGTGCTGCTCTGACTTGGCACAGGTGCTTCCTCTTGGCTTTGCCATGGATCCCGCTCCCAGGGGTCATCACAGCTCATGTCGCCATCTGCAAAAATGTGACAAATAACAAGAAAATAAACATAAGGTCATTGATTAATACTGTAGAATCTGTTCAGAATCGTTCAGCTCGTTTTATTTTGACGAACTACTCTCCTATAACTACTGCGACACTTATGAAAAGAACCCTAGACTATCCAGATCTTTCCATGCGGCGTCATCTTTCTAGGCTTTCAACATTCCACAAAATATATTATGCAAACAAATCACTGAAACAAAGTCTCTTCAGTGCTACAAATTACGTATCATCCCGCACTGATCATCGATTCAAAGTAAGCATTCCAACTTGCAGAACTGACCAGTATTTTTATTCTTTCCTCCCTACAACCAGCTCAGACTGGAACCACCTGATCGCCTGCATCGTCTCCATTCCCGAACCGGAAGCTTTCAAATCTGCTCTTCTTCATCACATATGTTAACTTTCCCTATTTTATCGATTTGTATAAATATTTACCACTCCTATCTCAAGGGTCCTGATAGTAACCAAAAAAATAAATTTATTTATTGTTTTCAATACTGCAGCTCTCCTTCGAGGGTGTGGCAGTTGGGCAGTACAATAATTCTCTACAGTGCAAGTAAAAAATGCAGGTTATACAAAAAACAATATATGTAGTGTAAGTTATACAATCTATACAATAAATACGATATTAAGATCAAACGGAATAGTACTAAGGAAGAAAGAAAAAAGCTGGCAGATCCCACGCCCTGTTGGAATCGATGTTATGCGAAGCAGTGTGCAGGGAGCCTACCAAGTTAACGAAACGATCATGAGAGCACCAAGACGTAGGCAGCTCTTTCATGACTTACCGGACACGCATGCCATGATATTCATGTCATGAGTCCTCAGGAGTCCCTTTACCTACACCTAAGAGACCTTAAGGTGAAAGCCTTAGTCATACTCGTGACTATGATTTCTACCACCATCTTTAGTGTTTCCTTCATGTAGAACCCACGTCAGAACCCATTTCAGTGACTTTTGAGTGTTTATCTTTTTTTGCTGAGTCATTGTCATTTTTGCTGAGTCATGCTCATGACTATGGTTTCTACCAGCATCCTTAAGTGTTTCCTTCCTTTAGTACCCACGTCGGAACCCATTTCAGTGGTTTTTAGTGCTATAATTCTTTTTGCTGAGTCATTGTCATTTTTGCTGAGTCATGCTCATTACTATGATTTCTACCATCACCATTGAGTGTTTCCTTCATTTAGTGTCCAAGTCCGAACCCATTCCAGTGGTTTTTGAGTGTTATTCTTTTTTCATCGAGTCATTGTCATTTTTGCTGAGTCATGCTCACGATTATGATTTCTACCAACATCCTGTAGTGTTTCCTTCACTTAGTACCCACGTCCGAACCCATTTCAGTGGTTTATGAGTGTTATACTTTTTCGCTGGGTCATTGTCATGACACACATGTCATGGCATTTATGTCATGATCTATCATTATCATCGTCATACACTCTTGTCATACTATACCAATTTTCGTACCTACCAAGTTAACGAAACGACCATGAGGGCACCAAGATGTAGGTGGCTGTTTCATGACCTATATGACACACATGTCATGACATTCATATCATGACCCACCATTTATGTTCGTCATATACTCCTGTCATAGTATGTCAATTTTGATACATACTAAGTTAACGAAACGACCATGAGAGCACGAAGTCGTAGGTGGCTAGATAGATAGATAGATAGATACTGTCAAAGTAGCAAATGTTCGCCAAGAAATGCTTCGCATTTAAGAAAAATGACATGAAGCTTTACGAAAGATGGCCAAGGAGAATGATGATAGCACAGGTATCACAAAGGGCAAGTAATGAAACAGAAGTAACTAAATTTAAGCATCTAACGTTGAAAATCAGTATGACAAACAAAAAAAACTGCCCTAAACAAGGAGGTTTATTATAATTTCGTAGTGAACAAAGAAATCTGTGCCGATGCCCCTGCATGCATAGGTACTCTTATGCACACACAGTTTTTTCTATGTGGGAGATAAATTCAGATAATGATTCGATGTTGGTGACAGAAGCGTCAAGTTGGTTCCATTGTGCTATTGTGAGCGGGAAGAAAGAATACTTTAACATGTATATTTTACATACGTATTCTGTCAATGTGTGCGCTTGCTTACTGTGTGTAGGTCAAGCCTGGGAAAATGAAATGTATTTGGAGGTATCTATCCTATAGTCATTTTTAGTAGTTGAAACAACCATTTTAAGCGAGCGTGTTTCGTTCTTGTGGTAGTGTTCGCAAACCAGACTGGGTTAAAAGAGTTCTTGGCGAGTCTGTACATTTATATTTGTTATGGATGAACCTCACAGCTTTTCTTTGTACTGATTCTAACTTGCTTATGTTAGTCAGTGTATGCGGAAACCAGACTGTGTTAGCACATTCGAGAACAGGCCTTACAAATAATGTGTAGGCTAGCAGCTTCGTTGACGTGGTTGCGAGCGCCAGGCTTCGTTTTAAGAAAAATAGTTTGCGCAGCGCCCTTGAGATTATGTTACCGATATGTTTGTCCCACTTGAACTTCCAGGTTAATGAAACGCCTAGATATTTATGTTGTTCAACCTTGTTAAGTGGAGTGCCGTTAATTATGTAAGTAAAGATGGATGATGCCGTTTTCCTGGTTACAGTCATGATCGCAGACTTTTGTATGTTGATTTTCATCTGCCATTTAGAGCACCAATTACCTATGTCAGCTAGAGAATCAGTTCAATATGACCATTGTAATGATTAATTTCTCTGTAAATGACGCAATCGTCAGCAAATAGTTTTATATTGCACTTGATGTTAGCTGTGATATTGTCAATATAGAGTAGGAAAAGCAATTGTCCGAGAACAGACCCTTGAGGAACTCTAGATGTTACTGCCACTGTGTTGGAAAGCGTTTTTTCGTAAACGACAAATTGCAAGCGGTTGCTTAAGAAGCCTTTTATCCAAGCAGAAAGTTCTCCTATACCAAAAGCATTTTCAACTTTAGCTATTAATTTGCTGTGACACACACAGTCAAAAGCCTTAGATCAATCGAGTAGAATCAAATCAGTTTGACTGCGGTTATTAACTGTAACAGCAAGATCGTGGACCAGTTCTGTTGAGTTACCGTCGATAAACCACTGTGAAAACCATGTTGGTTGGGAGAGAAAAAATTTATGCGCTCTAGGAATACTGTCATGCTTTAAGATTATGTGTTCGAGAAGTTTACATGATATGCTAGTTAGTGAAATGGGTCTGAAATTTGAAGGTAATCTTGTGTCACCTCCTTTGTCACATAACCTGCAAAAGCCTGTAAGCCATAAGCCTGTAAAGCCACGGAACAAAAATAAACAAAAAAATGAGTAAAAATCCTGCGAAATAGGGGGAGGCGATAGCACACAGCTTCAGGTGTAGCACTCAATCAGCAGTGAACTTACCAGAGGAGATACTGACAAGCAGCAAGGTGTTTTTTAGATCACAGTGACTTTTCCAGTGACTCAGCCGTTACCAATTTCACCTGCTTAAAATTTTTTTAATGAAGAAGCTTGTTCGATGCAAGTACTCCCTGGTTTATATGGTGCATGTACCATCACAATTCTTTAGCGCACATTTTTTTTGTCTTGCACCACCTCATCTTTCAAAAGCTTTAAAAAACATTTCAAACAGACTTTAGTTTTCCTAAAACTTTACACAACATTCGTAAGCTCGTAGAATGAGTCCAAATTTGTAAACTGTATAAAAATTCAGTAGAGTTGGCAGGTATGTTTTTAGCATACAAAATTGAGCTATACAGCCCACATTTTAAAACAGCTGCAAGAAGTTCAGGCAATTTTCTGCTACAGTAGAGTCCATTTGTAACAATATTGCAACAACATGGGGGCAACTGCAACAACCGTGCCCACCAAATATGATATGTGCGCTCAAAGAGTGGAACACTTTAAGCTCCTGTGTAAGCAGAAAGCACCGAGCTGAAATTGCGCAACACAGCCTACATTGCGGGTGTCCCACAGTCAATTCACATGTGACACCTGCACTTTGTGGCATCAGGACGTGTGATGCGTAAACACAAAACACCCCCGCGACCTCGACCATTATAAAATTTCAGAGACTATACCACAGCGCTGCGAAAAAGTCAGTAAACGAATTTTATGAACCGCTGGATTGCAAAGAATGCTGAACTTAATATTTTTTTCATGAAACTATCTCTGCAACAGTACTTTGAATATGAAATGTCGACTTTGTCATTTCCCATGACTATGTACTTAAGACAGCTTTTGCTTCAATCCTTGTCTACCTATCAACTGTGTCGATGTGACGTGGAGCTTGAGGTAGGGCTGGGAGGCTTGGAAAGAATAATTAAAGGACTTAATAGAGCACAAAGTGAATACATGGCGATAACAGCCTAAATAAATAGGTGGTTTCCAGAACCACAGAGGAGAGTTAACTTCTGATGCAAGGGCTTGCGCGTGGGCCAGAGACATGTATCTGTCAGCTGACGTGAAATACACAAAAGGGTTGCAAGAGCACCACCCTCAAAGTCTTTATTAATAATGTTGTTTAGATAATTGCATTATTTATTCTGAGACAGATGCTGAGAATGATTGATGAATGAGAATGATTCAGAATCATTAATCATCTAGAGGTTGGCTGCACCAACCTGAGGTTACGCTTCCGACATTTCGTGTCCTTACACATACAAAAAAAAAATCACAGACGATTACGATACTCCCTAACGCGAAATTTGTGCAGCAGCTGTATACGTCTTTTCATTTCGCGATATATTGGCTGGCGCGGACAATATCACTCTGCAGCACATTGCAAACGGAGCGAAGTGTGGCGTGACTGCCTCGCTAGTCTGGAGATCGCAAGAGGCAGCATGTGGGCAATGCAGGGGCACGATTCACAGGAGCTGCCACAAACAGACCTCCTAGATGACGCACGTGCTACTCTGGCGCCATCTCGTAGGCATCACCACCGCACTACGCTTTTCTTTTCATGCTTTCGCCATACCCTCCTCCTCCACTTCCCGTCCCATGGTTACGCTGCACCCTCCTGCTCCGCTTTCCTCCTCGTGTCTTTCATCCTACGCTGCACTCCATGTTTGCTCTTTCATCCTTCGTTGTGCTCATTCGCTCGGCGACGCTGACGCTCCCCACAGGGATGGGTGCCTAAGAGCTGCTCTCTTAGGCATTCATTCATTGATTGTGCCAGTGCCAATGGGCACTGCACGTTATATATAACGGCTTCGGACCCACAGCAATTACAGCCCCGTTAAGGAGAGCCAAGCTGTCGACATTAACTTCAAATTTAAAATTACATTCTGGGGCATTATGTGCCAACACAGTGAATATATGAGGCAGGTCGTAGTGGGGTCCTCCGAAGTAATTTTCAACCCCTGGTGTTCTTTAGCATGCACAAACGTCTAAGTACACAAGCAATTTCACATATCGCCTCCATCTAAATGTGGCTGCCGCAGCCGGAAATCCAACCCCCGTCCTTGAGCTCTGCAGCACAATGCCATGGCTCCGAAGCTACTGCGGCGGGTTGCCGAAATTAATCCAAAAGAACCGAATGCCAAGGCTGCAATGCCCGTATAAATCGCTTAATGACTATCACAATGTTGACATTTCACAACTTTCTACAAGAGATATGCTACTAGGCAAAGGCCCCCCCCCCCCCCCATGCACTAATAATCACACCTTTCTCCAGTCGCATCAACTGTTTTAAATACTAATTTTTTCCCAGGACAATACCCAACTGAAATCAACTGATAAACAATGTTGCATTAAAGCCATCCCTGAATTCATCCTTACTGCACCTCAGCTAATGAAGTGTTTGATTTATATTTATTCATTTGATGACGGATGCTCTTTCTGGGTTACTGTGCTACCATGTCATCTGTACTTTGGTTTTCTCAAGTACAAACGTTTTGTGATTGCAGTACTTTTAAATAAAATAAAGAACTATTTTCTACAATGAAATGGTTTCCAACCTTGCCAACATAAGACCCCCCCCTTTCTTTTATTTATATTTCTCAACTTGTTGCCGTTTTATTTATTTATTTATTTTTACAAAAATTCCACAGCTATTCAAACTATTCACTTCTAAATTATTCAACACCTACTATTTCATGCGAATTTGCTTTGAATCAGAAAATTAACATTTCCACCAGCCTACTCAAGTTTAGATTAGGGGTCATAAGCAGCTTGCAGTGTGGAGCAGGAGAACTGTACACGCACAAAACCCGGTGTATACTTGGTTCCCTGGTGAGCATGGCTATGAATAAAACATTGCTGCCATCCTCTGCTTTCATGTTATGTCACCCAAATAGGTCTTCACTCCATAATAACCTTCTCCTGCCTAAAGTGCCAACAGATCATGAAAAAAATTAGCACAATATATTTTCAATTTCGTTATGTCATTCATTTAACCATAAATTAAAGAATAGTGCTTATTCAATTATTTATGCGAAAGCTAACATTGTTCTTCTTAAAGTACTAATTGTATGTTTCACAAACCTCTTTGCCTGCCTTGAGCAGAAAAAAACAGCACCATGGACAGGACTTAACGAAGGGGAAACAAATGTGTGTCCTGTCCATGACACTGCTTTTCCTGCTCAAGTCACGAACCAACCAACCAACCCAAATGCCTGTGCTTCTTTACTTATGTGTGTCTCATGATGATTTATCATGGCACAAAATTTTTTATGCTGTTTGTGTAACTGCTAACTTGTTCATTTTTGTGTGCCCCCCCCCCTTTCCTTCCCCTATACAAACATACACACCGTAATGTGATTGTGGCATTGTGGGTATGAACATTTTTAACAATGTGGAGCAAATTTTCAAGCTGGAATTATGGATTGTAACTATACACAACCCAGAGCAAGCTGGCCAAATATCAGCACATTCTGTGCGGCAAAAAAATATGTATTTGATATTTTTTTATGTTGTACTGAGTTAATTTTGGAGGAGCCATTAGGGAGGTAGTAGCCGAATATTTCACGAGGGAGGCCAATTCCTGTTCTGGTGAGGGAGTGCCTTTGCTGAAGATTAGTGCGCCTTCCTAATTTGGCTGCACCAGGACTTGTATAGCCCCACTAGCTCGCGGCATTTTTTTTTTGTCGATGTCAAGCGCCACTCTATGCCTGAAAATGTAGTGGACTGGAGGAGGATTCGAACTCACTGAACTTCAGATTAGAAGCCGGGTGTTCTACCTCTGCTCCACGTCCCAACCTAGCAGTTATTCTAGCTGACATTATTAGAAAGAAATGGAGCTGGGCAGGCCATGTAATGCGTAGGGCTGATAACAGGTGCACCATTAGCGTTACAGAATGGGTGCCAAGAGAAGGGAAGCGCAGTCGAGGACGGCAAAATTAGGTGGGGTGTTGAAATTTGAAAATTTGGGGTAGAAATTGGAATCACCTAGCGCAAGACGGGGTAACTAGAGACCGCAGGGAGAGGCCTTCCATCGTGCAGTGGACATAAAAATAGGCTGATGATGATGTACTAGAACTGTACTGCAGTCTGGCAATATACTAACAGGCGATGAGATGAAATTCCGTCAATACGCACGGTATATGTGTGGTTTGCTGCTCGCATACGCATCTCAGCAGTCAGCATAAGAAAGTTTCTGCTGCTATTCTCTGGTTAGTGCATTTTTACTCATGCGAGTGAAGGAAATATGCAGACAATGCAACAATGCCCTTGCTGCCCCATTGAAAGCTAAGAGAATCGATCGCTAAGTGCACATGGTTTTGGAGTGTTTCAGAGCCCACGACACAGCAGTTGCCTCGTACTTGACCTCCCACAAACCACGTCCAAACACTGGTCGCTACCGGTGGGACAACTAAGAGGCAGCAATATTAAATTGAAATCTGGAGTTAAAATGTGTGCTGAGAACCTTGTGTGCACGTGCGTTACCAGAGTGGGACCTATAATCTCATTTACAGTGATAAATTGCGAGTTGTTGGACGAATAGGTATGGCCGTTTAAGGAGGACATGATACCAAATTTTTGGGCTTGAAGTGTATGTTACATATTAAAGTGTACATGTCCCACCGTAAGCCGGCTAAATTTGAGCACATTTAGTGCTGTATAATATTTGTACATTAATTTTTTTATGTTGCAGTTGAACCGTACAGCAACGTAGCAACACTGAGTGTTGACAAAATGAATTGGCACTTCGGAAATGGCTGCCTAGGGTAACAAAATCGAATCTCAAAGGCCAGCTTTTGTGTACTGTAAACACTAGAAGGTATTCCAGGAACGGTAAATACGCCACGGCTGCCATGTGTTAATTTGTTTCTGCATTTGCGTCTTGGAAGTCTGCTGCTGCTTTTTATCAAGTGAGTAAAGCAATTGCGGGCACAATTCAACAGTGGTGCCTTTGCTGTGTAGTTGGGTAACAGAGCATTTAGAGCAAAACATTTAAAACTGTTTTAAAGCAGACAACATAGCTGTGCCTCCTCATTTCCTAATTCCATACAATGCATGCCAATGTGGCAGTCGCTGCCAGTGGGAGTGGTTTTGAGGCAGCCATTTCAAGTTGAAGTTTTGAGTTAGAATATGTGCCGACAGCCCAGTTTTTTTTTTTGTAAGTGTAATCACATTTGGCCCACTAATTTGCCTAAAACACATTGGCAGGCTAGTCGGTTTGGAATCATGATACAATAGTAAGAAAATCAACATTCAGTGGTGCATATCTACGGTGAAAGACGACGATGGCAGCTACACATGTGGCACGACGCAGGAAAAAAGAGAGTACGAGCTGTGGCAAAAAAAAAAAAAGACATGGGCGAATGGGCAGCTGCGGCCACGAAGGCTGATCGACCGAGCGACGAGTCCCGAGAGGTCTACCTGTGTATACCGCTGGGCAGCCTCGTGACAGTTTGCGAGCTATCGAGCCGAGGTCCTGCCCGTGTCCTGTGCCAGGCCGGTACCTGGGCTTTTGGGGTTCCTATGCTCTCGAAGTTCTGGCACTACTAGGAATGCTGAGCCATCACCCGAGTGGCTTGTCGCTGCATCACCGCCACTGCCTACACAAACCGCCTGCACCACACACGGCATGCCAACGAAGGTTGCTACCACACGTGAGCGAACACAGTTGGGCCTTATGCTGCAGCGCCCAGACCTCGTGCATTAGTGGGCGAGTGATTGAAACTGTGCAGTGTGCTGCGTCGTAGCATTTTGGACAATAAAAGACAGTCCTAATTTGTGCTAAGGGATCTTGTTTGTGGCTGTGTAAGAGTGCAGTGTTAATTATATGTCTGAATGTGCAACCTGTCCAATTATCACCTTCGAGTCCTTCCTCGCCGCACCGCGTGTTAATAAACGTGATAGTCCATATTGTTATTCTACATTATCTGGTGTCCGCGAACATAACTAAACTCTCGTAACACCTTTGAGAGTTTCACTTTGTTCACGTGCTGTGGTTGAGAATGGATGCCGAAAACCAATAGGTATTGGTACAGAGCTGGGACTCGCAGGCAGGGCACCCCAGCAGTGGATGGAAGAGGAGCGCAGCAGATAAAGAGAACGCCGTGCGCAAGAGCATGAGGCTGCCTAAGAGGACCATGCATGAGAGTTGGAACGGCAAGCTGGAGAATGCCCGTTGTTGGAACTACGGATGTGCATACAGGAATCGCAACAGCCAAGTCAAGCAGTCACAGTCGACTGAAGTGATCAGAAAGCAAATAATCAAGGTTTCCAAAGCCCGCACAAGTTAATTGCAGCTTTCAATGAAGCTTGGGATGATCTCGACGCATATATTCAAACATTTGAGCAAGTGGCCACAGACCAAGGGTGGCTTAGCGACAAGTGGGCCCTGTCTTTCAGTTTGTGTTTAACGGGGAAGGCTCTTGCTGTCTTTGGGCGCATGCCCGCTGAAGACGTGACTGACTTTGCAAAGCTTAAGGCAACATTGCTCCAGAGGTTCCAGTATACTGAAGAGGGCTATCGAATTATGTTTCAAGAGGCCAAGCCCAACAATGGCGAAACAGGACGCCAATTTGTAGGCAGGCTGCTTGGTTATTTTGATCACTGGAAACAGTTGGCCAAGACTGAAAGCACATATGATGCCTTGAGAAACAAGGTTGTCTCAGAACAATTATTGCGTCAATGTGACCAGAAAAACTTGCCATCTTTCTGAAGGAGCGAGGTTGCCAGTTTGGCAGAAACAGCGGATCACTACCTCGAAGCTCAAGGCCTGACAAATCTGGCTACAGGTCGAGAAGAAAAGGTGCACGTGAAGAGTAGAACACAAGCCAATGAGCCATGAGCAAAGCCCCATTGCTTCATATGCAACATGCGAGGACACAAGCCGTCAGACTGCTATGGTTCCGGACTAGGGGATCTAAAGCTGCGACTGGTTGGAAAGGGAAGAAGCCTGGGCATGAGCCGGAAGGCTATACCAAAAATGCGAAGGACCGCAACGAAGCTTTGTGTTCTTTCTGAACCTGGCCAACCAACCGAAGAAGACAGGCAGCAAGAACAGCGCACACATTCTCTAAACACTGAAGACTACAGTTCTGAAAATATTGGTTGAGGTGTGCAAAGCACTGTTGGGCCAAAACTACGAACACAAGCAATGCCCACAGCAAAAGGGCATCTAGAAGGACAAACGGTAACTGTTTTGAGAGATTCCGGTGGCGACACTGTCGTATAAAGTGCTCTCTTGTGCCAGCCAACAAGTTTACTGGGAAGCGCACACCTTCTATTTATTCGACAGTTCCGCACAATACAGTCCCGAAGCTGAATTCCAAGTTGACTGTCCATTCTTTAAAGGTACCGTGCATGCCATACGCATGGAGTTTCCTTTGTATAATGTTCTTTTGGGAAATGTTAGCGGTGCTTGCCCCACTTTAAGGTTACCTGGAGGCACAGATTCAAAGATGGAGCCTACCGTGCTACAATCACAAGACAGTACAGAGGGTGGACCGTACGACAAGAATACCTACCCAATTCTAGACAATACTACAGTTGCTGCATCACGTTCCCTTGCAACAAAGCTTCCAGTAGCCCTTATAAACCCGCTAGACATCAACGCCTTGCAGTGGCAAAGTTGAAGAAGGATTATCGAAGTCTCAGTGCTTGCTTCGCGGACGTGGGCAAGACCAACACCATGCGATTTACCACTGTCACATTTATACTACTGAATGATATCCTCTTCCGGCGTTATAAATCTGCGACAAAAAGAGAAATTGAACAGCTTGTTGTTCCAAGAGACCAGGGGTCTGTCCTGAAGGTAGCACATGAAGGGATACTCTCTGGTCACCAACGGACGAGACTGGCCGACAGGGTCTCAGAATTCTACTGGCCCGGCGTTCAAGCAGATGTCACCCGGTTCATGAAATCATGTGACATTTGTCAGAGGACCATCCCAAAACATCTAGTAGGACGTGTACCTCTTGAAAAGACGCCAATCATCAATACTCCTTTCCAGCGAGTCTCTATTGATATTATCAGACCACTGCCTTCTACTTCCACTAATGGTAACCGTTTTGTTCTAATCATGATGGACTTCGTAACTTGTTACCCAGACGCAGTTGCTTTACTAAGCATTGACACGGATAGGATCACTGAAGCATTGCTTGCAATGTTTTCCCGCGTTGAAATTCTAGGGGAAATAGTTATCGACTGAGGTACGCAATTCACCTCGCAACTCATCAAGGAGTTAAGCCGGTTGCTTTTCTTTAGACAATTACCCACTACCCCATACCACCCAATGGCAAATGGCTTAGTGCAATGTTTTAACGAAACGTTGAAGTGAATGATTCAGCGGATGTGCCAAGAAAGCCCCCAAAAATTGGGATCGACACTTAGCCCCACTGCTATTCGCATAGAGAGAAGTCCCACAGACAAGCTTGGGCTTCTCGCCTTTTGATCTCCTTTATGGCCTTTACATACGAGGACCGAGGACCATCCTCACGGAGCTGTCATCAAGCAAACATTCGGACGAAGAGACCAAAACAACGCAAAGCTCCGTAGTAGAGCTGCAAGAATGCCTGCCGCAGACGTGTCAAATATTTTTCCATTTATGTGACCCCCTGTATTCTAACCTCCCTACGATAATGTCATACAGGCGATGTAGGTATACCGAATAAATAAATAAATTGATGAACAAGTTGGAGAAGCAAGGCAAACGTCGACATTCCAAGACATATTCTCGGACATACCTGAAAAAACCCACCTCGTAGATTGCCAGCTAAGAGTGACAACGGACACACTGGTGCATCTCTGGCACTACTCGGTATCTTTTGCAATCGAAAAGGCTGTCGAAGATGAAGTCCAGGAAATGCTAAAGCAAGAAATCATTGAACCGTCAAACTCGGCATACCAGTCCCAGGTGGTGGTAGTGAAGAAAAAAGAGCAGCATGGGCTTGTGCATTGATTTTAGACAATTAAATCGAGTGGTTATTATGGACAACAAACCAATACCACGAGTAGACATGATGTTCGCCAAGCTGGTCAAGAGTTGGTACTTTTCCAAGTTTGGCTTTACGAAAGAGTATTGGCGAGTGCCAATGCATTCCGAGTGCAAGCACATGACAGCCTTCCAATCGTTGTCGAGTCTCTATCAGTTTCGATATATGCCTTTTGGTATTAAGACAGCACCAGTTGTTTTCACAAGGCTTATGAGAAAAGTAGTGGACGGTACCCCAATATTTTTTTTTATTATTTACAGATACTGTCCGTCCATATCAGGACCAAGACAGGAGTGGTAACAATACATCAACATACCGCAAGCAGTCAACGGAACAATAGAATACAGCAATACAGCGATATATGCCCTATTGTTGAAGATATTCGGACACAAGTGCAGAAAACTGCTCACGAGTCCCTGCGTTTACAATCTTTGCAGGGAGACAATTTCAGTCACGTGCTGTCGAAAGGAAGTATGAGTATTTGTAGCAATGCTTGTGAAATCAATTTTCCTTAATGTGTCTACTATGTTTATTGCGCACTATGCGGGTCCTAGATTCATTTATGTAGCGAGACAAGTAGCAGCTCATTAATGATTAAGGTGGCGGTCCCACTCCGGCGGCATGCGGTCGGCATTTTAGTCATTGTTTGCGGACGCACTGTGCTTCCTGCGCTCACTGGACAAATGTGAACTTTATTGCGTTAGAAAGCTTACTTTCTGCGCTTTCCAATGATACCCAGTATTATTGCCTAGCCTGAAGCGTCACCTAACGGCAGTCAAAACAGTGGGAGCAAAAAACGGCGTTTTTGCTGTACTAGTCTCCGCTGTACTGCCATTCTGACTAAACTGTTCAACATAACAAAATTAAATTTGCTGTGTCTTTAAATGAAATGTTATACAAGGTTTCTATGAAAAGAAATTGCGTGTAAAGCAATTAGAAATTTATATAGGCGCCAATAAAGATTGGCAAAACTACAAAAGTTAATGAATGAATATCTTTTTTCCTTTTAAACTCAGGACAACAATATTTAGTGGTTTTCTAGGCTACAGTGTACTTATCTATGCAAAGTTGTTTTGTGTTGTTTTGTGTAATCAAGCAGCTAGCCCTTATCTCAATTTCTATGAAGAGAAAATTGGCTTATGTTAATTAGGGAATCTAGAGGGGAGTAGTGACTTAGCTAATTTATCTACTTACCAGGTCCGTGCATATTGACATTTTTTTTCATGTAAACGCTAATTCACAACAATTGTTGCACATTACTATAACCATACAGTGTCATGTAATTACTAGCACTCACGAGTTTTACTAAGCAGTGCTCGAAACAGAAGATTTTAAATACATAAAAATCTCACAGGCGATTTTCGGTGGTGGCGCCATCTGTGCAAAAAGATATCAAGCTGTTTCACGTCAGTTCCAACGTTTGTCAAATGTGGCGCCACTAAACATTACAAAGCGGGCAAAACGCGGAGGGAATTCTTTCTCCAGGTTTGAGTGTTTGGCTCAGTCTAGTCACGGCGCCTCCCCCACTTCCTTCAAGCACACGTGTCTGCAACCACGCCTTCAATGTAGTCCTACACGAGTTCACTAACTTGTGGCTGCGGGGAGAAAAATAAATAAAGAAAGAAAGAAAGCACCGTGCACGGTAGATCGTGAGTGCATGCCAGATCGCTAGCAGGTTAGGCCATTGTGCCAAGGAGAATTGCGAATTGCCCTCGCCTCCCTCTATTTTGCAGGCCCGTAGGACGATATCGGGAAACTTGTTTTCCCCACGTGGCGAGGTACGACGTGTGTGGCAGGGTACTGTGTTTGACTATTGTACGCGACGCCGGTGGAACAATAGGATTAGCAGCAAACAATGAGCGAGCCTTACAGACTGCAGCGAAAAGTGCTGATGGGTGCGTGACCTGCTGCATTCCAAGCCGCGTGCTACTAAACAAATGTCATGTGTTCCGACGCCCAGTGAAGTTTTGAAACACGTGATTTCCAGTAGGTGCTTTTCTCGTTGAAAGATATATCATATTTATCCGCGTAATCATCGCACTCGCATAGTGGTCCTACCCCCACTTACTTTTTTGAGTGATCATCGTACCCTTGAAAATCGCTGTAGTGACTGCAGTTTGCTTGTTGTGGTGCATGGCAGCCGACCGAGCAGAGTTTTCCACCATTGCATGCACAACAGTTTGCACAACAGAATACAATCTCACATGCGCTCGAGAGTCTCCAAATTCAGCAGACAAAAGTTGAGAGAGAGAGATAAATGAAAGCATGGACAGCGCGAAAAAGGCAGACAACACGTGCACAATTTACACTATATAGTTCGATGACTATTATAAGAAGTACTTCTCACAAATAATTTGTTTATGCAGTATCTGCTTGTGTAGATCATGTGATCTTATGCCATAGGCTAATGTGAGGACTTGGTATTGAACGCCTTTGTCACGAAAACGGCTGTCGGCGAAACATGCACAACTTCTGAGGGCTGCGCGCAAGGCTGTGAGCGAGTGCTTGCGATGGCCATCGTAATCATAACGCTGGCGCGATAAACGCTAGCAGCGGTGAGCGCGTGTGAATTTCCTAAAGCAAACATTCTGTCCAACCGCTTCATTTACCATTCCACTGTACTGTGGCTCTGGAACTCGAATGACGTGATCTCAAAAACTATTCGCGCGGAATCTAGCGGGTGTGCCACCGAACCAGTTCCGTGACCGCGCGATAATGCGCGTATTTTCTACCCCAATAAAGCAGCCTAGCCACGTGTACTATGCTGTCTATTTGATAGGGGCCCTGGAATAAGAACTTTCGTCACCGAATCGAATCGAATACAGTCAAAGAAAAATCGAATCGAATTATGACTATGCGATTCGAAAACCGAATTGAACAGTACATCATTTGATTCATCCAAAGTAATGAATATTCGCACACCCCTACTAGTATTTCCTTTCCGGAAAACTTATCTCCACTGTGCACTTGCAACTTACAAATTTATAGCTGCTTTTACATAGACACAACGGGAAATCTTGTGCGGCACTGAAAGTACAAGCATGCATCGAGTTCTGCACCAGAACTACATACTTAGCTTCTGCACATCCCGTTGCGCATCTTTGTGAATGCACCCTGGGAGGAAGAAATTCCAAAGTAGTACAAAAAAATTCAGAGCCCTTCCACTACTGTGAAGATGGAAGCCCGCGAAGCTGTGACAATGGTGGGTCTGCTGTAGTGAATGTTGCTATATTGAATTCATAGATTATCATTATTGACAATATCGAGCGTCCTTGGCATGTTCGTCAAAAAGCAAGAAAACCAGCATCTTGTTTTCGCCCGGCGCGATGGTCAAGTAGTGCATTTGCTGCGCCAAGTCCGCCCACAATACGCTCCGCATCGCGGGCCCGATCTTCTGCCGAGGCCGTGGCGCGACGCCGCTCCTGCTCTCGGAGGCTCATACCCACATATCCAACGCAGGTATGAGCCACACGTGATTTCTTTCATATCTTCCTTCTTTGTCTTTTGCCTTGCCAATTTTGGTATATACCAAGTGAACGAGACACCACAAAATAGTTGCCTACTTCCGGTGTACACGGACACGCAACCTAGCATGCAACAGCTTCGCTGTAACACAGTCGCTTCTATGTGCCTTCTCGGTGGGCCTCTTGTAAAAGCTGGGCTGGTATTTTGTAGCGATGCCTTTCCGGTAATAATGCCTTTTCGCGCTTATCGTGCTTTGTCAGTGGTCAGCGCGATGGTCCGCTCGCGTTATCAACGGGATCAGTCGGCCATGAGCAGTGGATGATAAGACTGGTATAGAATAAGTCATAAGGCATCGCTACAAACGACGGGCCCTGATCTAGTGTTCGGATGTCGGTTCCCCAAGTGCCCGGTCACGAAATACGCAGTAGCTGTCGGAGAGCAACGCCGCCCCCCCCCCCCTCTCCCATCCCTGCACGGCCTTTCGCGCAATGGAAGGCGGCTTCCTCTTAGCTTCCCTCTTTTGCGGGTGCCAGATTGAGCAGTGATCGTCGGCTCCCCTCGCGCGCTCTCACTTTCTATGCTGTATGTGCGAGTGAAAGCTAAATATTTCGTTGTCACTCTATACTAACCTTTACCCCTACTATTTTACCGCCACCTCTCCTCCACTGCTGACCGCTGTTCAGGCCTCAGCAGACTACAGCCCCGTTTACATGAATGCAAAAGCGGCGCATCGCATTTCCAAGCGCATTTGGGAAAGGCGATGCGGCGCCGTTTACATGAAGCGCAGAGAACGTAGCGCCACATGAATGACTGGAGTGGCTAGAGCCGTGGAGAGAGCGCAGTGGCCACTGTCGGGTCGGTGACACGGTCGTATTTAGAGGCCCCCCTCAGCTCTCGATTGCTTCTCGGTGGCGTCTTCGCGGTTGTCATCGAAGGTATTGTTAGGCGCCCTCGCCTCCGTTCTCCCCTCTCAGTAGCGTCGCCTCTCAGTAGCTTCACGGTTGTCATCGAAGGTCTTGATAGGCGCCCTGCGTTTACATGCTCCGCGAGAGTACACTAGCGCCCGTAAATCTACCCTCGCCTGGCGCATTGCATTACCGCTGTTTACATGAATGCGATGCGCTAGAAATGCAATGCGATGCGACACTGTCGTATTCATGTAAACGGGGCTAACGCTAGACAGTTACTGCGGTCCGTAGCAATTTTCTTCCCTTTCCTTTATTTATCTTTATAGGCACAAAGCGACAGTGACCATTTCAAGCCTAGAGCCTTCGTTTAGCGGGTCCGTACTTTGAAAAATGCTAAAGAAATACACTTGGAAGACAAAGAAACAAATCTTGTTGACGATCAACGACACTCAAGGTTCTGCAGTGAGTACTGGTCTGCAGGCCATCTGCCGGGACGGCTTTCGAAGCAGCGGCCCGCGCTCACCTGATGGCTACGTCAAAAGTGGCAGTGGCGAACCACTAATTGCCACCATCATCGGCATTGACGATTTTACAAAGTTTGAGCGAGCTATTGTTGAAAGTATCAGTGGGGAGAAAGCCACCACGCACAGCAACAAAACAACAATGGTGCGAGGGACAACTCGGGAAAAGAAGGGGGGAGGGGGACTTTTCCTCAATTCGGCGAATAACCTGTCGCCGCGTCACAAGAGGGCCATCCCGGGGCATGCTGCGGCGGCGAAGAGCAGATTTTTTTTTTTTTTTCACTTTTTCCAAACAGACTGAGTGGCGTCGCCTGGTGGGAGAATCTGAACTACACGCAAGATGGCGACAGTGATACCTCCACCTTAAATAGAAAAAGCTAAGTCGTTTCGCCTTCCTCGTGACATTAAGTAGGGGCAGGTTTGCCCTCGCATGAAGTGATGTTACGGTGTCTTGCGGACGGTATTGGGAATAAATAAGCCGCAATGCACGTCTTTGAACTTGCTCTAGTTTTGACACTGAATCTTTCAAATATGGATCCCACACTTCACATGCATATTCTAATATTGGGCGCACGAGCACTTAATAAGCAGTGAGTTTCGTGGCTGGAGAAGTGAGTTTAAGGACACGTCGAATATAACATAATCTCTGGTTGGCTTTCCCTACTTGGAAAGTGCTATTTACCGCTACTTCGACATCTTAATTGCCACCGAAACATGGGAACATCTTCACACCCTTCAGTGTTTTTTCCAGCAAGTCAAGAATGCCTGTCTAACCACCAAGCCCTCAAAAAGTGAAGCTGGCTTCACCTTCGTGAAATTTTTAGGGCATATTGTAGGCCACAGTAGCCTACACCCACAGATCGAGACACTTGAGAAAACTGAAACCACTAATAAGTCAACTACTAAAAAAGAAGTCTGGTAATTTTTGGGCCTTACCGGATACTATCGAGACTTCGTTCCAAATTATTTCAAGGTATCAGCGCCCCTCATAGAACTGACCCACAAGCGTGCGCCCAATAAACTGGTCTGGGAGCGGCGTCACCAGGAAGCCTTCGACAAACTACGACGATTACTTTCTGAGCAGCCCATTCTACGATCTCCAGATTTAGAACAGCCGTTTGTCCTACGTACAGATGCGTCATCAACAAGACTCCGAGCTGTCCTCCTGCAACGTTACGGTGTTCTGCACCCGGTTGTATACGCAAGTAGAAAACTGCTGCCCAGAGAAGCACACTACCATAGAACGGGAAGGTCTCGCCCTCGTATGGGCTATCCAAAAGTTTCATGTTTATCTCTATGGCAAGCACTTCCTGCTACAAACTGACCATGAACCACTTTCATACAGCAACTCCGCCAAGCATGTAAACAACAGAGCACTGCGCTGGAGTTTATTGATTGTGGAATATGACTTCACTGTCAAATACATCAAAGGCAGTGACAATATTAGAGCGGACTACCTAAGCAGAGTTTCTTAGTTCAAGTCTATATGTGCATGTGCAAAGCTTCTGTTACTGCTTATATACAAGTGCATGTTTTTCTGTAAACTGTCTACTGTGCACGCTATGTGTCAGTGCAGCGAGTCCCCCTGCTGCAGGCCCACTCTGCATGGCAAAGTTGTTTAAACTGAAACAACTTTCTTGTGTGAGGGGTGTGGTGAAAGACGATGATGGTAGCTACATATGTGGCACAACACGGGAAAAATGAGAGCACGAGCTGTGGCAAAAAAAGAAGCGGAAGACACGAGTGAACGGGCAGCTGCAGCCATGAAGGCTGTTCGACCGAGTGAGGTTCGTGGAACGAGTCCCGAGAGGGCTACCCGAATGTACCGCAGCGCAGCCTCGTGACAGGTCTCGAGCCAACGAGCCAAGGTCCTGCCCGTGTCCTGGGCCTGGCCGGTTCCTGTGCCCTCAGAGTTCCGGCACTACAGTAGACTCTCGATAAACGGAACTTCATGGGACCGGAAAAAATTTGTTCCATTTAACAGAAGTTCTGTTTACTGAGAGAGATGTGCAAAAGTGCAGATTTATGTGCGTACACTCTTAATACTACTTTATGGAACTCCAAGCAGTAGAAGGTGAATGTGCCTGATAGTTTTTCAGAAAGCAAGAAAACTGCAAGCGGTTTTGGTACAGCACTCAAAGTTTATTTGGCAACAATTAGTCACTGTGCACTAAAAATGCGCCAATTTTGCTTTGTTTGAGTCCTTGGAAATGCATATTTAGTATCGTTTTTTCCATGGCACTTAAGCTTTGGACAAACATTTCAGATCCTGGTTTCTTCTGAAAAAAATTTGTGAGATACTGCACAGCTGATTTTGCTCCTTGAAGTGTGATAGGCTCCACGGTAGCTACCCCTTCAGATTCCTCTTCCGGCTCACTTTCCTCTTCATCACACACTTCAGCAACAATGCTCTCCACCGTGTTTTCAGGGCAAGTCACAACATCACCGTCGATGTGCACGTACCCATCAAAGTCCAGATGGATTGCCTTTAAAGCACACTGCTCTACCACCTCCTGCCTCTCAAGGGCATCTTCACTGATTCAGGCAAATCTTGCAAGTCAGATGTCTGGTCACCTTAAAAAAATCCAGCATGCCTAGAGCAATTTGCTATAGTATTAGCAGTCAGCTGCCTCCAGGCATCGGCAATAAGGTGAATGGTGCTAGGAATGTCCACCTTCTATTCCTTATTCTGGTTCATACACACCAGCATCCTCTGCAAGAGACCCTTGCAGAAGTGGGCTTTCACAGCTTGAATAACTCCCTGATCCATGGGCTGCAACAGTGCCGTGGTATTGGCCGGGAGAAATTCCAACTGAATCAACTTCAGTCCTGTTACAGTCCCATGTCCAGGGCAGTTATCAACAAGGAAAAGTACTTTCCTCTTCTGCCGCGAAAATCACGCATCCTCGGTGTGCAGCCATTTGCTGAAGAGGGCTTGCGTCATCCACGCTTTTGAGTTTGACTCATAAGTAACGGGCATATTAATTATGCCCTTAAAACAGCGAGGATTTTTGGATTTGCCGATCACAAGCAGCTTCAACTTGTCGCTGCCCGACATGTTCGCTCCTACACAAACAGTTAGTCTTTCTTCGCTCAGTTTGCCACCTGTGCATTTCTCACCTTTCAAAGTCATCGATTTCATTGGCAGGAGCTTAAAAAAAGCGCTGTTTCATCTACGTTGTTGACATCCTCGTCCTTGAATTGACACATAATCTCCGGAAGCCGCCCTGCACGCCAGTCACGACACGCTGTCGCATCAGCTGCTGTGGCTTCTCCTGCAATGGTGTGGAAAACGAGGCCGTTTCTGTCTTTAAACCTTGTCAGCCAGCCCTCACTGCATAAGAAGTCTGCTATCCCGAGTTGAAGGACAAACTTTTCTGCCTTGGCACGGATCAGTGGTCCGTTGATGGGAATGTTCCGGCTCCGGGCTCTCCTAAGCCACAACACGAGACACTTCTCCAGTTCATCGTGGTTGCCTTGTCGCAGACGCTTCCTCTGGGGCCTGAATCGTGAACTTTCAAAGGCATCCCGTAGCTTCTTGTCGTGCAGGATCCTCGTTAAGCTGCTTTTCGGGATGCCGTGCTTCGTCACGAGCGCAGTCTTCGTCTAAGAGCCACTTTCAAAGTCAAGAATAATGTTCATCTTCTTTTCTAACGTAAGCACATGGTGTGCACGCTTCTGCGCCGCCATTGAAACAACAGAGGCTAGGCCTCAACTTCGCGAGCGCTTACAAGCCACCGATGTTAGAAAACGCCAATGTGGCAATGAAGCACGAATGGCACCACGACAGCACGAACGAGGTGGCGGGGGCTAAGCCCTGTAACTTCAGCGACTTGAACTGAGACCAAACGACTAGAAGAACTGCGCTAACACAACACAAGAACTGCGGATTCGTTGCACTAACACGGCTGACTACCAAAGAGGTGAGGCTTACAACTAAAAGCAAGAAACAGCCGGAACCGGAAAAAACTGATGCTCATGGCAATGGGTCTGCCAAGCAGTTTTATTTTCAGTTCCGTTTACATGGTGACACGGCAATTTGAGTTCCGATTACCCAAAGTTTTTTTACGTTATCTGAATACAAAACCAACCAAATTACAGGCGACTGTTCCGTTTAAGCGGCAATTCCGTTAAAGCGATTTCTGTTTATCGAGATTCTACTGTAATAAGAATCCTGAGCCACCAATCAAGTGGCTTGTCACCACGTCATCGCCACTGCCTACTACACAAACCCGCCTCCACCGCACACGGTGTGCCAACGAAGGTTGCTACCACACGTGAGCAAACACAGTTGGGCCGTGTGCCGCAATGCCCGGGCCTTGTGCGTTAGTGGGCGAGTGACTGGAACTGTGCAGTGTGCTGCGTCGTAGGATTTTGCACATTAGAAGACAGTCCTAATTGTGCTAAGGGATCTTGTTTGTAGCTGTGTAAGAGTGCAGTGTTAATTATATGTCTGGCTGTGCAATCAGTCCGATTATCGCCTTCAAGTCCTTCCTCACTGCACCGCGTGTTAATAAACGTGACGGTCCACATTATTATTCTACTTTATACAAGAACCATACAAGTGTCCACGGCATGATCAACACATAAACTGCCACGGCTATAGCGATAATCCAAGATAGCGACACTGACGGCATGCTCATGCACTTTTCTTTCATTTTTGCAATTTCACAGGCCTCTCCAATTTCTCTTGCCATCTTACTTTGGGTCTTATACAAAATAGAAGTCTTTTCAAAAATGGGGACACAGCCACAATCTTGGCAATGTACCCAAATGGCCTGAGATTGATTTAGTGACATTATAATGATGCTTCATTAGCCTCTCATTGATGCGTCAGCCAGTCTTACCAATACTATACAATCGTTTGCTCGACAGCCGTGTGGAATAAATAATGTTAAACAAATGCACGTTACAAATCGTTCGCGATGCTGTGCAAGACATGCGTGAATCTCATTTTTGCCTGAATTGACATTTTTGTAGAGCTACTGCAGCCACTCAGGGACAGAAATAACTACGTACACTCCAGACTTTCTCACTATCCTCCCGAGATTACGGGAAATACAATGTATGTATGACACAACCGCAGCCTTCTTTAGTCTAGCAGTACTACTGCCCTCACTTGATGTGCTTTTGTACTTATTGCTCAATACCTCTGCAACCGAGGTCAGCAGTCGCAAGGTGTAACCAGAATTGGCCAAGCACTTGGCCTGGTCCCTGAAACTGGCTTCCACGTTGTGGTCGCAGGACTTCAACAGAGATTTCTGTAGGGCATTCGATTCGGTCTCGCACACACCGCTGTTGCAGAAGCTGTCTGTTCTTAACACACCTGCTAAACTTACGATCTCGATTGATGCTAATCTATTTGTTTGAATACAGCGAATGGTTCTCGATGGTGTATCATCATCTTATGCAAATGTATTAGCTGACATTCTACAAAGATCCGTTCTGGGCCTGCTTCTTTTTCTCGTATTCATCAATGATCTTGCTCAAACTGCTTCTAGCCGAGTCAGACTATATGCCGATGATTGCTGCATCTATCACGACGTTGGCTGTGAAACTGATTACGACTCCTTGCAGGATGACCTTAACTGTTCTATCATGGTGCGGCAGGCGGAACATGGCACTTAATAATTCAAAGTTCAAACTCATTAGGGTCACAAATAAAAACGGTCTTTCATGAAAGATTATCTCATCAATGACATTACCGTGTCTGTTGCGACTCTTGTTGATACAATCTGCATAATACGTTTTTCATTCTTTACCCAGCCAATGTCTTATAGCAGCAATGTATTTCTGATAATACGATTTTTGGATGATATGTTTTATTTTCCGGTTCCCATGAGGATCATATCAAAGAGATTTCACTGTTCCTAGGCGTTATTTTTTCGAACACGGTGTCCTGGAACACTCATGTAGAGTATCGAACAGCAAAGGTTAGCCAGGTGCTGAACTTTTTGCAACGCAATTTCAGACATGCTCCATCGCAGTTAAAACAAACCATGTACATCACAAACGTATGCCTGATCCTAGAGTATACGTGCATGGTATGGTACATGGCAACGAAAAATAACACAGATACAGGGTGTTTCATTTTAGCTGCACCAAATTTTTAAAAAATTGCCTGTGGCAGATAGCACAATTATAATCCTTGATCTAAACTACTCGATGAGGCGGCCATTACTTCCACGATAAATCCAAACACCTAATTGAATAATTACGATAATTACGCTAATTACCTTTTTAATTCATTATTTTACGGCACATCTTTCAATCTACAAATATAAGCTGCTGAGTTTGCAAGGCGTATCCATTTAGAACGAATTCTCTGGACTGAACCAGTTTCGAGATATTAACCCTGTATACTGGAGCGCATACAGAAGCATGCAGCGCGATTTGCCACAAGACACTATGATTTCACAAAACAGTAATTGAATATTGTGAAATGTTTGGGGCAGCCCTTGCTCTCTGAGAGGCCTAAACTTACGACTAACATTATCTTTTAACATTCTAAATTAAAAAACCAAAATTAATAGCGAAACTTACCAGAAGGAACCCGCTTATGTATCCATGCGCATGGACAACAGTATGACGAAAATACGAGAGTATAATTGCTGACTAAATATTTTCAAATTTTCCTTTTCCCCTCGCACTAAACACAAGTGGAACTGTTTACTGGATCTAGTTGTTACTGAGCCTCCTCCAACCCTTTTCACACTGTTACATGACCACATTTTATATCTTGACATAACTGAATTGTTGCATTGTTTGCCAGTTTTATCGTGCATGTTGTATTTGTGTACTGTGTTTTGTACATCATTGTATTATCATTGTACTGCTGCACTGTTTGCTTTTCACTTGCATTCTGGATGTATTTTGTATATTGTACCACATGTCTACACTCCATGTTTCATACCTTCCCCCTACACAAATGGCCAGAAGGATGCTGTAGGAAACTGTATAGTAAATAAATTGTAACGAAGAAGAAGTGCCGGTTAGCCAGGTGCATCTCCGGTGTATGAAATAGGACGAAGAAGTGCCGGTCAGTCAGGCGCATCACCAGCGCTTTTAGGCACGGGGCTTGTCCTGACTGCTCGCAGGGTTTTGACTGCCGCACCGAGTTCGACCTCTCAATCCTGTCAATAAACGCCTTGACATTTGGTGGAGAGTGCGGGGTATGACTCCATCAACGCTGGAACTTCGAAGCCGAACCCTTCAATCATCTCAGCCCATGCCGGACAATCCAGCCCAGCCTTCTCAAACCATGCCTGACGATCCAGCCCAACAAGCTGCAGTCACGGCACCAACTGTCATCTGTCCTGGCGTGCAGCGTCAGCAGGATCCTGCAATTTTTGCGGGTACCGGTGATCAGAACGTCGAGGACTTGCTCGCCTCGTACGACAGAGTCAGCAGGCACAACCACTGGGACTATAGGGAAAAGCTCAACAACGTAATTTTCTACTTGAGCAACGTTGCACATTTGTTGTATTGTAACCACGAATCCGACATCTCGACATGGTTGGCGTTCAAGACCAACTTCACGGAAGTCTTTGGTCGTCCTGCTGTACGTAAACTTCAGGCCCAACAACGCCTGCGCGGATGCGCCCAGCAACCACGTGAGAATTTCACCAACTATATCGAAGATGTCGTTAATCTGTGCAACAGAGTCGACGCAACGATGCCAGACGCCGATAAGATCCGGCATATCCTCAAAGGAATTGAGGACGACGCCTTCCAGATGTTGGTCGCCCGGAACCCGACCACAGTGTCTGTTGTCATTGCGCTGTGTCAAAGTTATGACGAACTTCGAAGGCAGCGAGTTGTCACACGACATCCGCCTTCAGAATTTGCCCCTGTCTCAGGTCTGACGCTAGGTGTTGACGAGTCACCTCTAATGCACCAGATAAAGGAGTTCGTGCGAGAAGAAGTTGCTCGGCAGCTTTCCCTGGTGCCCTTACTTCCGCGCAACCATACTCCCCACTGACACACTGTCATCAAGGAGCAAGTCGCTGAATGCCTGCCAGCTGCTATTCAACCACCTCCAGTCGCGGTGCCCTTGACATACGCTGACGTCGCTGCAAGGCCGCCCTTCGCTCCACGTCCACCTCTCCAAGCTGTTGCGTGATCGCCCCCGATTCCCTTCTCGCCGCCTGCACCACAGCTACCACGCCAGCCAAATCCTTGGCGCACAGCCGACAACCGCCCAATCTGCTACCATTGTGGTATTCCGGGACACGTTGCCCGCTTTTGTCGACGCCTTATGCAGCCTACTTATGATTACCGCCGACTCATGAACAGTTACGCCCCTCGACAGCTACAATCCCCTGTGCCGCCAGATGAAACCCCTGCTCCCTACACTACTCGTCGTTCGCCATCCCCACGCCACCGTTCCATCTCACCGATGAGATGCCGGCCAAGCCCTCTGCCTCAGGGAAACTAAGTGTCGCAGTTCCCGAGGCGAGAACTGCATCCCCTCCGCTTTACCCAAGGCCTCAAAATCACCTCTGCAACGTAATTGAGGTATACGTCAAAGGGATTCCAACATTCGCACTGGTCGATACGGGCGCAGCAATCTCGGTGTTAGGCGCAGGACTTTGCCGATGGATAAGAAAAGTAACGACGTCGCTTTCCGGACTGTATTTGAGTACTGCGAGCGCACAGCCTGTCGAACCTTTCAGAGCCTGCACTGCACGTGTTGTAATCGCGGAATCTCTTCACGTCATTGAGTTCGTTGTCCTGCCGTCCTGCTCCCACGATGTCATTCTAGGCTGGGATTTCCTTTCGTCTAACAATGCCATCATTGACTGCGTCCGCGCCGAGGTGGAGTTGTCTTTTCCTTCCGCTGCAGCCATGGACCAAGATCCTGTGACGCCTACAAAAATGCTTGTGGCCGAAGTTACCAATATCCCTCCTCAGTCCGCCGCCGTCGTCTCTGTATCTTGCGTATCTGCACGTGACGCAACCGTCTTATTCACCCGTCGCCGTTCCCTTCCGTTGCCCTTTGCCGTTATCGCCATCAGTGCTGGCCGTGGTGTGTATGTGTGTGTGCAATGTGTCTTTCCTGTCGGTTACTTTGCATCGCGGAGAGTGCCTCGATTAGGCTCAAATTGTGGATTCTTCAATGCTCTCCGATGCTCCCAACACCGCGCATTCGACATCCCTCGCCGCGCTCGACAATGCAACTCGACCGCCGTTGGAGTGCTTCCAACCGTCAATCTCCGGTGATTTGACAACCACACAACGCGCGCAACTTGTCAGCCTGCTACGCGAATTTGACGCCTCCTTCGACTGCCATCAACATTCTCTCAGCCGCACCACCAGTGTCGCACAGCATCGACACCGGTTCGCACGCCCCACTCTGGCAGCGTCCTTACCGTGTCTCAGCTTCTGAACGCCGTGTCATCGAGAACAAGTGAGCGATATGCTTCGGCGTGGCGTGATTCAGCCGTCCCATAGCCAGTGGGCATCGCCTATTGTCCTCGTAAAAAAGAAAGATGGTTCTATTAGCTTCTGCGTTGATTACAGACGTCTTAATAAAATTACGCGCAAAGACATATATCCCCTACCATGCATAGACGATGCTCTTGACTGTTTGCAAGGTGCCGAGTTCTTTTCCTCTTTGGACTTACGGTCAGGATATTGGCAAGTCCCCATGGCAGAGGCTGACCGCTCCAAAACCGCCTTCGTTACACCGGACGGATTATACGAATTTAATGTCATGCCATTCGGCCTATGTAATGCGCCCGCTACGTTCGAGCGTATGATGGACAGTATCCTGCGTGGTCTCAAGTGGCACACGTGTTTGTGCTACCTAGATGATGTCGTCTTCTCACCTGATTTCTCGACTGACCTCGAACGACTAAGAGAGGTATTAAGCTGTCTGACTAAGGCTGGCCTGCAACTTAACATCAAAAAATGCTTCTTTGCTGCTCGTAAGCTTACCATCTTAGGCCACGTCGTATCCAAAGAAGGCATGCTTCCGGATCCTGCAAAACTCCGTGCAGTTGCCGAGTTCCCCAAGCCCACTAATCTGAAGACACTACGCAGTTTCGTTGGCCTCTGCTCCTATTTTCGCCGCTTTGTGAAGAACTTCGCCATGATAATCGCCCCTTTGAGTCAACTGCTGGCTGGAGACAACGCCCTAACCGCCTGGTCGAAAGCATGCGATGACGTGTTCACGACCCTTCGCCATCTGCTCACCTCTCCTCCTATTCTGCGGCATTTTGACCCCGATGCCCCAACTGAAGTCCATACAGATGCTAGTGGAGTAGGCCTTGGGGCGGTTCTTGCCCAACGCAAAAGTGGTCTCGAGGAATACATCGTTGCTTATGCTAGCCGCACGCTGACAAAGTCGGAGCTAAACTACTCTGTTACAGAAAAGGAGTGTTTAGCCATACTCTGGGCCCTTAAGAAATTTCGACCTTATTTATACGGCCGCCAATTTGTTGTCGTAACGGACCACCATGCGCTGTGCCGGCTCTCCTCATTGAAAGACCCCTCTGGCCGCCTCGCACGCTGGGCACTCCGTTTGCAAGAGTACGACATCCGGGTGGTGTACCGCTCTGGATGCAAGCACACCAATGCCGATGCTCTCTCCCGCTCGCCAATATCACCTGACCCTGATCCCGACAGTCTTTGCCCACTCAACTTTGTCCTCTCAGCACTTGCCATCGATGACATGCGCTATGAGCAGAGCAAAGACCTGTGGATTTCTTCGCTTTTGGAGTTTCTCTCTGATCCTAACACTGTTACGGCGTCTAGGACTCTACGGCGGCAGGCGCATCACTTTGTTATTCGCGACCAACTCCTCTATCGTCGCAATTATCTACCCGAGGGTCGGCAATGGCTCCTAGTAATACCGCGTCATCTTCGGGCTGATTTATGCGCATCGTTTCACACTGATCCCCAATGTGCACACAGTGACGTGTTGAAGACCTACACCCGCCTTAGGCTCCGGTATTACTGGCCTGGCATGTACAAGTTCGTTCGCAAGTACGTCCGCTGCTGCCTCGACTGCCAGCGCCGAAAGTCGGTCCCTACTTCCACTGCCGCACCCTTGCAGCCGCTTCCTTGCCCATCCCGTCCTTTTGATCGGGTCAGAATCGACCTTTACGGCCCGCTTCCTTCTACTGGTGCTGGCAACCGCTGTATTATCGTTGCAGTGGATCACCTCACACGCTATGCAGAAACCGCTGCACTTCCATCTGCAACTGCTCAAGATCTTGCATCCTTCATACTGCGGCATTTTGTTCTTCGTCACAGAGCCCCTCGGGAACTTCTCAGTGACTGAGGCAGCGCATTTCTATCTGAAGTCGTGACGTCGCTTCTGAAGGAGTGTCACATCATCCACAAGACCACTAGCGCATACCATCCACAGACGAACGGGCTGACGGAGCGTTTCAACCGTACTCTTGGCGACATGCTTGCCATGTACATCGTGTCCGACCATTCCAACTGGGACGCTGTGCTTCCGTTCGTCACGTTTGCCTATAATACTGCCACTCAAGCTACCACTGGTTTTTCTCCGTTTTTCTTACTGTACGGCCGTGAACCTTCCTGCACCATCGATACCATGCTACCCTACCAGCCTGATTCATCGGAATGTCTTCCTGTATCTCAAGCTGCGCAGCATGCTGAAGAATGCAGACAACTCGCCCGTTGTCTTACTACCGCAGATCAGACACAACAGAAGCTTCGTCGTGGTGGCTCTGACCCCCCAAGCTTCCCTTCCGATTCATTTGTTTGGCTGTGGGTTCCACCTTTAGCTCCCGGCCTTTCTTCTAAGCTGCTCCCAAGATATCATGGACCTTACCGTGTAATTGCACAAACTTCCCCCGTGAATTATGTCGTCACGCCTGTGTCACCGTCTTCTGATGTCGCGGTCGCAAAACTGTTCACGTAGATCGGCTCAAGCCCTTCTACAATCCCTCTATGTTACCGTATGCTTAGATCGCCAGGATGGCATCTTTTTCTCCGGGGGACAAATGTAACGAAGAAGAAGTGGCGGTTAGCCAGGTGCATCTCCGGTGTATGAAATACGACGAAGAAGCGCCGGTCAGTCAGGCGCATCACCAGCGCTTTTGATGATTAATGGGGTTTTATGGCGCAAGGGCCACGGAAGGCCAAAGAGCGCCAGACAGTGGTATGATGTAGTCCATGTTGTGGTTAATTTCAGGTGGTATATGCGACACGGCTGTACAGAGGCCTAAAAACTTTCGCTGTAGAGTGCGTAAAATGTACACTTAAATAAAATTATGACAGTGATACTCATAATGTACAGTGACATGTTGCGCAAAAGTAAAAGGTGTGCTACGAAGAAGTGACATACTAAAATAATGACTGTCAGAAGCACAACTGCCTCATCAGGGCCCTTCGAGATTAAAGTCCTGGAGGCATGCGCTATACAAAACGCTACCGTCGTAACGGCGACTTCTCAAGAGACGCCGAGTTACGAATTTTTGGGGCTGATAACATGCAATAAGTATACTTCATTGAAAAAGTCTAGTACTGATTTCATGTTAAATAGCGGTTCATTACCAAAGAACATTGCAGGGTGAAGAGGAATAGATTGCCTGTACGCAAGAGGAAAGTGTTTTTTCCTTTCAACGTCTGCTTCCCGACATTCCAGTAGTACATGAATGACGGTCAACCTCTCACTACATTTCCCACAGTTTGGAGGTTCATCGCCGGTCAACAAGTGGTTGTGTGTGCCGTATGTATGTCCGATTCTCAACCTAGTTAAGAGTGCATCGGCTGCCCGTGATTTCGTTGTTGATGGCTAAAACCCTAATTGAGGTTTAATTAGGTGAAGCTTATTAGACGTTTCAGCATCCCAAAGGTGTTGCCAATAGCTTCTTAGTTTTCTCTGCAGGAAAGGTTTCAAATCTATAGCTGTGACAGCCATAGTGGCGTTGCGAGGTTTCGTTGCTGTAGATGCAGCGAGTTCATCAGCATGCACATTCCCCCGAATGCCTCTGTGGCCAGGAACCCAGCATATTATGATACGTTGTTCAGCAGCATAACTAGTGCACAGAAGCGAATAGAGTTCATTTACTACAGGATTTCTGTGCTTTTGTAGAGACATTAAAGCCTTAACTACGCTTAATGAATCTGTGAATATAATTGCCTTCTCTAAATTTATATAGATGATATGCTTTACAGCTGACAATAATGCATAGGCCTCAGCCGTAAAGATGCTCGTTAGTGGGTGCAGAACATCTGATTCCGAAAATGATGGTCCAACTGCTGCATAGGACACACCCGCATAACTTTGATGCATCCGTGCAAAATTCCGCGCAGGAGTATTTAGCTTGCAGCTCTAGAAAGTGCATACGAATGTGTTCTTGTGGAGCGTGCTTTGAGACTTGCACAAATGACGTGTCACACTCAATGATTTCCCAGTGCCACAGTGGTAAGAACTTTGTTGGGGTCTTTAGGCTGTGTTCTAGAAGCGAGACACCCATTTCTTCACTAAGCCTTCTAACACGCAGCGAGAAGGGTTCTCTGAACGTTGGGCGATTATGAAACAGTGTAGCACACGTCATGTCATTTACAGTTGTGTAACAAGGATGTTCTGGGTTAGAAAGAACTTTGAGGAAGTACGTAAAACTAGTGTATGACCTTTACAGGTTGAGTGACCACTCATTTGATTCTACGTAAAGACTTAGTACAGGACTTGTCCTGAAGGCACCTGTGGCCAGGCGGAGGCCTGAGTGGTGTACGGCATCCAGTATCTTTAACGCGCTGGGTGTGGCAGAGTGATAGACTACAGCGCCATAATCCAAACGGGATAGTATGAGGCTCTTATACAGGTTTATTAGACACTTCCTATCACTACCCCATGTTGTATGTGACAAAACTTTAAGAATATTCATTGTTTTTAAGCATTTATTCTTAATATATTTAATGTGGGCTATGACTTGGAGTCAAGCATGACACCCAAAAATTTGTGCTCCGTGTGCACAGGTATGCGGTGTCCATCAAGTTCAATGTCAACTTCTGGGACCAGGCCCCTCCTCCTTGTAAAAAGGATGCAGGAGCTTTTCTGAGGATTTAGCTTAAACCCATTTTCATTAGCCCATTTTGATACCCTGTTCAGGCCAAGCTGAACCTGTAGCTCGCAAGTTGCGAGATTACACGATTTGTAACCTATTTGCACATCATCAACGTATACTGAATAAAACATGGTAGACGGAATTGATGAGCGTAAAGAATTCATTTTTACTATAAAAAGAGTACAACTCAGTACACCACCTTGTGGCACCCCAGTTTCCTGGAGAAATGGCCTGGAGAGAGCATTTCCAATTTTGACACGGAATATGCGGTTTGATAAATAGCTTGCTATAACGTTGAGCATGTTTCCGCGGATACCCCTTTCCGACAAATCTCGCAATATCCCGTAGCACCACGTCGTGTCGTACGCCTTTTCCATGTCGAGAAATATGGACAAGAAGTACTGCTTATGAATAAAGGCATCACGTATGTGCAACTCTATGCGTACTAGATGGTCGGTTGAAGAGCGACCTTCTCTGAAACCACATTGATAAGGGTAAAGCAATTTGTTAGACTCGAGGAAATGTAACAAACGCCGATTTATCATCTTCTCAAATAGCTTGCAAAGACAACTTGTAAGCGCTATCGGACGGTAACTTTTAACTGAAAATGGATCTTTACCTTGTTTCAATATCGGAATTACAATAGCATCTCTCCATGTTGAAGGCACATATCCAGAAGCCCAAATGGTGTTGAAAAGTGCAAGAAGTGTTATTTGTGTGTCTTGGTGCAAGTTTTTTATCATGTCATATACAATCCTGTCAGCTCCGGGTGCGGAGTTGTGACATGCGTTTAATGAGGCCTTCAGCTCGGCAACGCTGAAAGGACGGTTATAAGATTCATTCAGTCGGCATTTCCGATCTAGTGTTTTACGTTCCGCTATTTCTTTGTTTAAGGAACGACCTAGAATAATTACTTGAACTAGAGACGGCCTCGAAGTGCTCCCCAAGGGCGTCTGCCTGCTCTTCCAAGGTATTCCCTTGATCATCGACTAAGGGTAATGGCTGGGTCTGTTGCCCGTTAAGTCTCCAAAGCCTATTCCAAACTTTCGCCTCCTGTGTGTAGGAATTTATGCCTGAGAGGAATCTCTCCCAGCTCGTTCTCCTTGCCTGTCGCCTTGTCCGCCTTCCCTGTGATTTGATGCGTTTAAATTCTACTAGATTTTCTGCAGTTGGTGATCGACGCAGTGTGTTCCATGCCTTATTTTGCTTCTTTCGTGCCTGTCTGCACTCCTCATTCCACCATGGAACGCGTCGTTTACATGAACGGCCATTTGTTTGAGGTATGCACTTTTCTGCTGCCTTGATAATAAAAGCTGTAAAATACCGTACTGCATCATCAATGCTAAAATCAATGATAAAATGTCGTGGTAAATGAGTTGATTCATTAAACTGCTTCCAATCAGCCATTGCAAGCTTCCATCGAGGCGTATGTGGTAGACGGTCATGTTGCTCTAATAGTTTGAGTATTATAGGGAAATGGTCACTCCCTAGTGGATTTTTGATTACCTCCCATTTCAGGTCAGGAAGTAGTGAAGCAAAGCCAATGGCTAGATCAATGGATGAGTACGAGTTGTGCGTGAAGTTAAAATATGTGGGTTCTTTTTTATTAAAAAGGCATGCACCGGTGCCTATAAGAAAATTTTCGACGAGTCGCCCTCTAGCGTCACACCTGGAATCTCCCCACAGACTGTTGTGGGCACTGAAATCACCTACAATCATGTAGGGTTCAGGAAGCTGGTCCACTAGGCAATAGAAATCTGTTTTTTTGAGCTGTTGATTGGGCGGCAAGTATAACGAGCAGATTGTAACTAACTTGTCAAATAAGATTGCTTGTGCGGCAACTGCCTCAAGAGGCGTCCGAAGTTCAAAAGAGCGACATGCGATACACTTATCAACTATGATGGCTACACCACCGGACGAGGCGTTAGCATCATCACGATCTTTCTGAAAAATGGTGTATTGTCGGAGAAAATTTGTATGTGTGGGCTTCAAGTGAGTCTCTTGAACACACAGCACCTTTGGATTGTATTTATGGAGGAGTTCTTTGATATCGTCTAGGTTATGGAGAAGTCCTCTAACGTTCCATTGGAGTATTTGTGTTTGCATAATAAGAAACGTGTTAATTGTGCTGTGTGTTGAAGAAACGAAAATTAGCTCATGGGGCCTTTCCCAGGCGCCATGACACGGAGTTTGTCTTTTTTGGAGCGGTCGATAGAATCGCGCCGCTCCTTAGGCGCTGGATGCACCGTCACGGTCGGTGTTACGTCCATCGCCTCTTGCGAGCGCTGTGTTTCACGAGAGGGCTTCGTCTCAAGAGACGATACCCTTGAGGCCATCAGCCCAGAGGTCGATGGCCCCTTCTTCTGAGGCGGCGGAGCAGCGCTGGCTGCAGCCGCCAAGGGGGCAGGTGGCGTCACCATCGGCTCGCTCTGTGTGGGCCGGACGGCCGCCGGGAGCCGTTGTGGCGCTGCCCCCCGACATGCCACTTCGGCAAAGCTGTTCTTTGGCAGGTAGGATACTTGCCTGCATGCTTCTTTAAATGAAATGTTCTCTTTCACTTTGATGCTTACGATTTCTTTCTCTTTTTTCCATAATGGGCACGACCGCGAGTACGCGGCGTGCTCTCCATCACAGTTCACACAGTGGAGGGTGTTTTCACATGACTCAGCGAGGTGTTCATTAGCACTGCATTTTGCACAAGTTTGCCGACCTCGGCAGTTCTGTGAACTGTGCCCGAATCGCTGGCACTTAAAAGCATCGCAGAGGGTTCGGTATGTACGGTCTGACCCGGAGCTTCACATATCCTGCCTCAATTGTTTCAGGGAGCACGCTTGAGCCGAAGGTGACAATAAGGTGCTTTGTTTTAATTTCTTTCCCGTCGCGTCTTATCGTAATCTGTTTCACATTGATTACATTTTGCTCTTTCCATCCTTCTAAAAGTTCGGCCTCGGTTAGCTCCATCATATCTTCATCTGAAATAACGCCGCGGATAGTGTTCATAGTTCGGTGTGGGGTCACGGTCACTGGAATGTTCCCAAAAGAGACAAGGTTCTGTAGCTTTTCATATTGCTTCTTATCATGGACTTCCAAAAGGAGGTCACCACTAGCTAGCTTCGTGGCTTTGTAACCGGGGCCTATAGAATCGCACAGACTTTTCGCTACAAGGAAAGGTGAGATGACTCTCACGCTCTTTTCTGGTCTTTCAGAATGTATCACATGATATTTTGGAAAGTTATCACGTTGAAGGCCATAAAACTGGAATACTTCGGTGTGCCCTCGCTTATGAGGGCGATCAGGGAGTTTGGGGAAACAATTCTCCATAGAAAATCGTCAGTTTTCGGCAGCAATGCCAGTCACCCACCGTGGAGCCCAACAAGGGGACGCCGCAGGTATTATAAGAAAAAAAAAAAGCCCAGCGGTCGCCAACTGTACGTTGCCGCCAGTGGCGCACCGACGGGGGGTGATTCGGGGGTTGTAACCCCCCCCTGAGGCCGACTTAACCCCCTCTTTTGTTTAACCCCTTTTCTTTCCTAACGCATTTCAGTACTGCAACTAAGATGTAAGACGCGCAATCGTCTGCACACTCGCAAAAAGCGCATTTTTTGACAATTTCCCCCGAAGAAAGTGAAATTAGCGCTCTTTAAATGGCATTGGCAAACTGTCAACCCCCCCCTGGCAGAGATCCTGGGTGCGCTACTGGTTGCCGCTATAACCAAATATGCACAGCCAAGGTTGGTTGTACCACACAAGGTTAACCCTCGCTGCCAAGAATACCGGAAGTAAAAGAAGTGAGGAGGAGACAGGAAAGATTGAAAGTGAGAGGGAAAGACGAAGATTGCAGAGAGAGAGAGACAGGAAAAGGCAACTACTGATTTCCCCAGGGTGGGTCAGTCCGGGGGTGCCGTCTACGTGAAGCAGAGGCCAAAGAGGTGTGTTGCCTCCGCCGGGGGGTCGTAAAGGTCCAAGCACCCGGCATCGGCTCAACCCCCAGGATCCCCCTTTCCCCGGACACGGCTAAGCCGCACACGGCTACACGCGGGAGGGTCCAACCCTCGTGTGTTCGGGTACGTGGTGGCGCAACTCACCAAACGCCTGCTTGCGCAGACGCCCCTGCGGGGACCAGCGCTTTTACACACGGGGCTTGTCCTGACTGCTCGAAGGGTTCTGACTGCCGCACCGAGTTCGACCTCTCAATCCTGTCAATAAACAGCTTGACAAAATAAATAAATAAATAAAAGAGAGTTATTGAGACAACATTTTACTACTGCGTGTTTTACGGGTTTTGAATGAGCAGATGAGACTGGAAGTACTGACTTGGTGCTTCTCGATTCGTAGTTCCAGCTTCGTGGTGAAAAGTACAAACCCAAGTACAAAACTCTCAGCTGTGACAACATGTGATGAAAGCTGTTACAATGAAGCAGCCACTGCTGCTTTGGCTTATGCATCGTGAATAAAAATCTTAAGACAGCCGACTGTCTTTTCAACACACTTTTTCTCACGTCTAAGAAATTGAGGCACCCAGAAGAAACAAAGTGTTTGGGAAAACTTTCAGCTTACACTGACAGCAGAAAAAAATATAGGTGCAATGTAGACTTGCATTATTTGGTGTGGGGTTCAATGTTTTCGTTACTCTGACTTCAACTGAAGGTCCCAGCTGGCACCCATATATTTCTATGGGCCCAAACTTTAATTATTTTGATCCTGAAACTGGCTTTTGAAAGATATTTTCAGCTTCACTGGTCAGCACGCAAGCTCCCAACCCCAATAGTGATCCCAGTCATGATTCCAATAGCAGCAGCATCTGTCTTGGCAACACTTAAGGTACAGTGAATACGTCAAACACCCATCACCTCCCTTTGAAAGTGCCTATTTTTGGCTTGTGTACCTGTGCCAGGTGTGAAGACCACAAAAGATTAGCTTTTTGTTGCTAAATCCTGAAACTTTCGTGGGCAAATGCACATAACATTATGCCGCGAGATTATCAATTACAATGTCATAGAAGGAGATGGCATCCAAGGAGATCAACTGAAATCTTGGAGGGCGTTCAAAATGTTCATCAACATTATGACCGGGCTCTATGGGATACGTGATCATATGATAAAAACAGAACAATAGTACAACTGTAAACAAAGACCACTCACCAAGCAAAGATAACAACCGGAAAAAAGTCAGCAACCAGTGACCATGGTAGTTAAGAACTTGTTTGTCAATCCCAGATGGAATATGCTACTTTTTAATATCAGAGCAAAGGGATTATTGACCTTGCATGTGTAGACTGACCTTGTGTGTGCAGAGGTGCCGGTGATTGTCTTTCTATAACAGTTTATTCCTGCCCCTCCTCAAGCCAAATGCATGAGCAATGAAGTTGACCCCCTTCAATTTATATGTAACAAGTTGTGGCTAACTACATTTTGTCAAGTACATTTCCAAATTATTTATGGCAGAAAAAAAGTCTACTTCAGCTTTTTTTTAAATTTCACAATTCAAGGCAAGAGATGCTGTACACGAAATTCTGTTTCAAACCGCACCTAATTTCACAAGTAGACAAGCATTTTGTGGGTAATTTCAAAATTGCACTTTGATGTGTAGACTCCCATCATTGGCATTGTTTTATTTTTGCCAAATTTATTCTTAAACCGAACAGCCCAACTTGAGGCAGGTTCAAAGTTTATGTAACTTTTAACTTTGTTCCCCATCACTTTATTATCCGATATTGGCAGTAGCCCTTTCCCTACCGTAGATGAGCGGAGCTAGTCCACACGGTTTGTCCCGCTCCCACTGAAGACGAGCTGGGCTTGTCCACGCTGAAACAAGCACTTTTGCACTCCTGCCTTCAAGCTACCCTGATGAATTTTGCTTAGTTCTCTTTGGCTTCAACAGATGGCGCAGTAAAAAAAAATAAAGAGGCGCTCAAAGCTTGCATCTTGGCTGAAAAACGTTTCGATGCTGGCGATTAGGATTTAAAAATGGTGTCCTCCTGTGTGGGTGCACATGCCTGCAACGGCTCCGCTCTGGAAAAAAATTTTTTTAATGTTTGTTTTCAGATGTTTTGTCGGACTCGGACAGTGAAGAAGAAGTATGGTTCTTCTCCAAGAGTGGTAACAAGGATACTGAGCAGCATATCTTCTCAGAATCATCGGACTCTGATGACAACAGCATCTCGACTTGTCGGCAGTGGATGCTGCTAGCAGTGATGCTACTGCGCACTTATGATTTGGAGCAATTTTTGGAGCATCAGAAATTTCATTTTGGAGCACTTTGGAGCAGGCAATTTGGCATTTTGGAGCAGCTTGGAGCAGCTGATTTTTCACATCCTGAAGTATTTCGAAAAAGCGAGTTGCAATTTACATTCAATTACCTGAATAATTCTTATGTTCTCACGAGAAGCTTCGTAAACATTTCCATCTATTGCAGATCTCGTGGAGAAAAAAATGCACTTGTGTGCATGCGACACACACAGACACAAATTGATATCATTTCGTATATTGCTAGTTTTCCCAGATGCCATCGGTAATATCCAGAAACAGAAATGATGGACACATTGGCGGCACGCAGTTATAACCACGTCATGCTGCGCTTCAAACAAGCTACTAGCTGCGTTTCCGGAGTAGATAACGTCCGCCGATGAATCGCCAATTAACCTTGAAGCTGCGAGCCTCGGCAGAAACCGCACTTTGCCGTCGAGCCACCTTGCAAGGCAGACACCGCGTCGGCGCCGTGCGTGGCACTGCTAAAGTCACTGGAACCTGGAACTCTGAAAGTACCGCAACCGCCGGAGCGAGCGCAGGCAACACTGCGCGGAAAAGACGAGCAGCTCTTCCTCGGGTTTTCTAGGCTTGCTACAGGGAAGAACAGCACGATGACTGCCGCAGTGGGCCCTGTGAAATCCACAAACAAAACCGCATTTCGTTTAGCTAGTACGATGTAAATTACAAGTACAGTAGCCGACGGATTTTTCGGGCTCCAAAAATTCGGACTTGTTGGATATTCCGGACTTCATAGATGTACCGGCAGGATTCCCATAGAGCTAATGCATGTTCGCGAGCGATTTTTCGGACGAATCTAGGAGCCAATGTTCGATTTTCCGGACTAAATCGCTCGCTCCGAAACACGCTACCCGATCTCGGAGGCCGCCATGTTGGATTATCCGCTGGCTTGGCTTCCAGTGCCCCCCTGTATAGCCTTGAAGATCCGTAGACGCACGCTATGCCCTAGTCTCTGAGGCCATGCCCGCTCTTCCTTGGCCGACAAAACGTTCTAAAAAGCTGCACTTGCTTTTCTTTTCTTTTTTTTGTTTTTTTTTGTTCGATCCATACGCTGTCTGCGGGTGAAAGCTTGCGAGGGTCAGCCAGAAACCGCAAGGCGGCCGGAGGCGCGCGCGGACTTCGCTCGCGGGGCATGGGGAGAAGGCGGCGGAGACAGTGGGGAGTTGCATTCTGCTCTTGCAGCTGCCGACGGAGCTGCCGCGCAGGCACCGTATCTTGAAAGCGATCTGCTATGTGGCCGAAGTGTGCACCCGCGATCTGCAATGGGTACAAAGGGAGTGCGCCGAGTGCCACTAGCTTCGTATGCGCCGTTTTTTCCCCCATTTTTTTCGACATCCGCGTTGAAGCGACAGAATAGACAGCGCGAAGGAAGGTCAATATGCCCGCGGTCATCGAGTGAGATGTGTTCATGTAACCTGTGCGCGTGTGACACCGTGCTTATTTAGTTAGTAAGCGCATATTTACAACCTTATACGGCTGATAAAACTAACATCCTTACTTCGTACCGCTGTCTATCAATTGGCTATTGCAATCGATGCTCCGCCTTTTGGGCGAAAGTGCGACATTTTTCTTAAGCCGCTCTAAGCCTCATAATTTTTTCTCTTAGGGGGTGGGGGGGCGAGTTTTTCGGACTGTTCGGTTTTGCGGACTGCTCGATTTTTCAGTCCCCGCGAAGTCCGGAAAATCGGTCGGCTACTGCACTCGGAAAGTGAAGCATTCAACTGTGCGCCACCCGTTCTAAATGCAAAGCGATCCCGATGCTCGTGTGTCACACAAGATTTTTTTTTCGGATGACTAGGTATTAAGCGCTGCCACAAAATCGTTTATACGCGTGGATATTATCGCTTTCTAACGTGGCTACTGATTTAACCGCGCACGAAATGTTCCATACAGATATATTTCTACAAAAATAAACGGTCCCTGACTACACTACAAGAAAAGGGATGCTAAAACAGAATTAACCAGGTCATGTTCGTGTTTTAAACAACACACGAGAAAATCTATATTTTAATTTTCAACATTGACAGGTCGATCGATCTTCTCACTACACTTTGTTATTTTTGACACAGCCGCCCGTATTGCGTCACTCTTCGGTTTGCTCGGTTCTGCATATTTCTGAGCATCTCCTCGGTTTGTTTACTCAAGGCAAACCGCAGTCTTTGAATGCGCGAAGAAGCTTTTCCATCACATTATGGCATTTAGGGAGTTCGATGAAATACCGCAAGGAGCTTCTCAGCTTTGCGATATCAACAAGTTCACCAAGTGGGAGTGAACTTGTCGCTCGTTATCCGGTGCAGCCAGAGATAGCACGGCGCTTGCTGTCGCTCTTTCCGCTTAACTGGTATCGCGAAAAGCGCTTTCCCGGACTCCCGGCGGTTGCTGCACCCGAACGTGCAGCACCCGGGCATTTCCTTTCGTTTTGTTTTAAGTCTACGAAAGTTACATATACACTAAATTATACAAAATGCAAAATCTGACCTTGTTGATGACTCGTACGCGCGGCCTGTGCGAGCGATGTCTGTCTGCTTATCTCCTCCGACGTGGCTTAGATCCGCCATCTATAGTGGAAAGTGATCACCTGACGGCAACTGACCAATCGGCGGCACAGCGGCTAAGAGAAAAGGGCTGCGGTACTTTCCAGGTTCCAGTGACTTTAATTGGGACGTACGCGCTAGAGCATTCTTGTCTCCTGTTTGCAGCTAAGGTTGCAACTAAGGCTCGCCCTATCGTCACGTTGAACGTTTTAATTCCCCGGTGGTGCAACTGGCGATAGACATCGTCAAATCCGAGACTGTTTGGCGCAGCTAGGCCCAATTTTCGTCGATTGTATCAGGATGGCGCAGTAAATCCCAATTGGCGCACTTTGGCGCAGTTGGCGCAGGAGTGGAATCACTGTGCTAGATGTAAAGAACCCCCCATCGCCGCATCCTAGGTTTGTTTTCACGGCCACGCCTGGCATAAAGGTACCCATGACAGAGGATGGAAACTGTGCGCGGTATTACTACAAAAAATCGGACCATCTCCGCTGTGCAGTGCAGTGAAGCCCCAACCCTCTCTCCATATTTTCAAAAAAATATTTTGCGTGGATCTTACGAATAAAGTGTCTTAGGGATATATTTTGGTTGTGTCAAGATACGCAGAATGAATTAGGCCAATAAAAAAATAGGTATTTTTGTATTATTTTTTGCCAAAAATCTCGGTAGGGAAAGGGTTAAACATAAACAATTGTATAAAAGTGCTTTGTAATGCAGCAAACGCAATAGGAATGGGAAAAATAGTCCTGATTTTAAGAAAATGGCACTTTTAAAGTTTGTTCTGCTGAAAATGGCACATTTTTGTGGCCATCTAAAAATATAAATTATAGTTCATTAGACAGCAGGACTCATCATAGCTTGTTTAAGGGGGTTCAGAAAAAATACATTTTACACAAGGAAAAAACTTCTAAATTAGGTCGCTGCTTACCCACTCTAGCTGTCATCAATCTGCAGTACATCGTCACTGCAATTCAAGCATTAGTCTTTAGAATAATTGATGCATTGACTGCATTTTTTCCTATAGGAAAGCGCTGAAGGAGTGATGCCCATGTGGCTTTCACCTCACTGCCACATAGTTCTTGCTATTGCGTTTTCCAACTAGGCACTGCAAACTTGGTGGTAAGAAATTATGCTGTATACTGACAGGCATACTTCTTTATCTGTAACCGGTGACCGCATTTCATCGGTAACAAATGTTAAATGTTATCGCTGGGTGCAGGACGCGCCTGCATGTATAGGAAGTTTCACGAATGTTATCGATGGTTCTATCCGTTGCCTGCTGTCAACGAACCTTTTTTAGTCCGATTACATGCGCGACACGAATTGTGTAGTAGTTTCTGGAAGGCACACAGGCACCAGGGATTTCTCTGGAATCTTCGATGACTCATGTATAAAAGCCGACGCGCTTGGCCCGCAGATTGGATTTCGACTATCGCCGACTGTGTTTGCCACTATCGTTGTGCTTTGAGTGTAGCCTGTTTTTGTGGGCACAATTTCACCCAATAAATGCTTAGTTTCCTCATTCATAGTTTTGCTACTCTGTTCTTCACTGTCACTACTACGTGACATCTGGTGGAGGTGCTTGTGCGTTCATGTACCTAATGGCCCTGCAAAGCTGGGATCCAAGCCCGAAACCCCAAGACCGCACCAACTTCGCCCCAGACCATCGAGCAAGCTGCAGGCTACAAAACCTGCCCCTGGAGCACACACTGCCCTTAGACGACGAAGAAGATTGTGGCCAACTAAACAACCCCATTGGCAGCCCAAGCGTGTTGCAACTGCCCAGGGAGCCACTGGCCTTCTGCAGATCATCGTTTGAAGACCCAGAAAACTGGCTGCAAACATACGAAAGAGTCGTTGCATTCATATAACTGGAACTCCAACGACAAAATGCGGCATGTCTACTTTGCCTTAGAAGACACCGCCAGGACGTGGCTTGAGAATTGGAAATCGACCCTGAAGACGAGGGACCTGTTCTGCAATGGCTTCCTGCAGACCTTCATGAGCGTCCTGCGCAAAGGGCGAGCCCAAACTCTACTGGAAACCCGCATGCAGCTGCCCAACGAGAACATAGTGATCATCACCGAGGAAATGATGCGCCTGTTCCATCAGGGCGACCCGGATATGCCTGAGGAGAAGAAAATTTGCTTCCTCATGCGTGGGCTAAAGCAAGAACTCTTTGCCGGACTTATGCGCAACCTACCTAAGACCACAGCAGAATTTCTGACGGAGGCTACAATGATTGAGAATACGTTAGAAATGCGTACAAGACAGTACAATCGCCACTCGACGCAAGGCAGTGCAGACCTTCAAGCACTCTGCTCCAATGATGTGTGGGAGACCATAAGGCCAGTTGTACGAGAACTATGGAAGATGTTCCCAGCGTCACAGCCCCAATTGAATTTGATTGCTGACATAGTCCGAGAGGAGATCCAGCAGTCACTGAGAGTTCCTGGCCCTCCGCAGTCTCAGCCGGATACAATGACCTACACCGCCGTAGCCCACCGTCACGTTCCCCCAACGTGCCCACACCAGGGCCTCATGACACCACGATTCCGTCACCAGACCCCGCCACCACCACCCTGTCAGCCAGTGCAACGCCCAGAGGAAGACAGACATTTGGTGTGTCCCCGACCAACTCTGCTCTGCTGTCATTAGAGAGAAGCCGGCCATGTCCACCGCCGATGCCCATATCGTGACTTGGGACTTCGAGGGTTCGCCATCAATGCACCGTGCCCGCAGCAAGGTGAACGGGCTCATGATACCGCCGACTACCTCCCCGCCATTCAGTAGAGCCCACGACAACCATCCCATTCATCATCACAAGGCCGCTACCTGTCCCCACAATGCTGACCATACACTGGCCCAGCCCGGGGCAGGTCTGCAAGCCCATATCCGGAAAACTAAAAGCAGCAACCGATGGAGGTACGCTTGCTGTTCGTCGAATTGATGAAGATCCTCCGCCGCCGCCGAAGATGCCGAAAAGACTATCTCGATGACATATCAACGAGACGCCGCCATCCCAACGAAGCCTGGAAGCAAAGAATACGTCGACAAGCGAAAACCTGACGGCACAACATTCCAACCACAGGTAAACATGACGCAGCTGTGATTTGACGCCAACACCTAACGGCAATGCAAGACAAAGAACCACCGACCTCGACGTGCTTCTCGATGGCCACACAGTCACCGCCTTAATGGACACAGGAGCCGACTACTCTGTCATGAGTGGACCCAACCCAACTCAGTTGAAGATAGTTTAGACTGCATTTGAAGGCCCTCAAATTCAGACCGCTGGAGGACACCTAAGAACAATAACCGGATTCTGCACGGCAAGAATTACCGTTCATGACCGAACCTACCTTGCCACTTTCGTTATTGTCCAACACTGTTCATGAGACGTCAATCTCAGCATGGACTTATTGAACGAAGGGGGCAATCATTGACCTGAAGACGAAGTCGATAATGCTGTCTGAAGATCAAGTGATACTGCCACAGAGGGCTCTCATAGTCACTGTGCCTTGAGTGTGCTCGAAATCAAGTCAGCATCCTGCCTTGCTGCAGCACTGTCATTTCCACTAGCACCGAAACACCCACAGACGTAGAAGACATCATCGAGGGCAACCAACGTCTAAGACTCGATCGTGAAATTTGCCTCGCAAGAGGGATCGCTTGACTGCATGGAGGGAAAGCGAATGTGATGCTGACCAACTTCAGCCAGGAGTTCAAGCACATCAACAAGGGCATGACGATAGCATACATCGCGGAAATTGTGGAAACAAGCAATGCGTTTTGTCCTTTCGGATTCTGTCCGATTTACCTCGGCAGTCATAGTTGGGAACCAGTCTTCGACATAAAAGTCGCCCCATAAGTAAACAACAGCAGCTCAAAAGTGCTCTCCGACGACACAAAGACTGCCTTTCAACGTCATCGAGGGTTCGAGAAACACCAGTTGCAAAGCATCGCATAATAACCGAAGAGTGCGCTCGACCACTCCGCCAGAGCCCTTCCCGAGTTTCGACACAAGAGTGTGAAGCTACAAGGCAACAAGTCAATGAAATACAGCACGACAACATCATCCAGCCGTCAAAGAGGCCCTGGGCGTCTCCTGTTGCCTTGGTGAAGAAAAAGGATAAAACCCTTTTCAGAAAATTTTGTTCATACGGAATTGTTGCCAAAAAAAGTTTAATTGTCACGAGATGAGAAATGCATTGACTCCTATGGATATTCGAAAATATTCTGTTGTGCCAAGAATTTGAATGCCTTGGGATTTCGTTGTTGCAGTACAACATAAACTGTGCTCTCTCAGGGTATTTAGCCTTGCACTGAAAGGACTGTGGCTGCGTGCCATAGTTTGAAAAAAAAAAAACGATTGTGAGCAGCAACCATTATAAAGCTACGCGCGAAATTCTAGTAGGGGTAGAGATCTTAAAGCTACAAGACACCTATATCAGCATCCTTTCACTTGCGCTTCAGAATAAAGATGTTCAATTTCTGTGCAGTTATAAATCAATAAATCTGAACAAGTGTGATAACAGACGATGACAGCCGAGAGATGCCAATGCCTATCTTTATTTGTGTTTTTGGTGCTGTTTTATCTTTACTCACCATACCGTTATTTTGTATCTATATACGAGGGTGGTCTGAAAAGTTCTCGGCCTCAATAAGAATCATGCGAGCTAGAACTTGCAGCACTCATGTGCATGTTCATACAAGTCTCTGCAAGTCTCAGATGAAACGCCATGTAGTGCCGATTAGCAGTTTGGCTTTGACAGTCGATCACAGTGGGTGTAGTGTGAAGCACCGTAAGGCATGGAGAAAGCTTGAGTACCGTGCGGTGACAAAGTTCTTTGTAAAAGAAGGTTAATCTCCAAATGAAATTCACCAAAAGTTTGTTAAAGTTTACAAGCAAGACTCAACTTCATACTCCACAGTAAAGAAATGGGCTGCTGAGTTTAAGCCAGGGAGAGAGAGGATTGAAGATGACCCGCGCGAAGGGCGCCCAAAAAGTGCAACAACTCCTGAATTGATTGACCGTGTGCACGATATGATTTTGGAAGACAGGAGAGTGAAGTTGCGAGAAATTGCCGAGGCTGTTGGCATCTCAGTGGAACGTGTAGGTCACATTTTGCATAATGAACTACACATGAACAAGCTCTGTGCAAGATGGGTGCCGCGCATCCTTACTCCTGAGCAAAAACGCAACCGCATGAGGATGTCACAGCATGCTTTGGAGCTGTATAACAAAAATCCAGCAGACTTTTTACGCAGATTTATAACAATGGATGAAACTTGGATTCACCATTACACACCGGAATCGAAACAACAATGAAAGCAGTGGACTGAAGCCGGGTCGTCAGCACCAAAGAAAGCCAAGTCAGTTCCCTCCGCAGGAAAGGTGATGGCCTCTGTTTTTATTGCGATAGCAATTATATGGACACTCAAAAGCAGATTTCTGCCGTCGGCGTCGCCGTCGCCGTGAGGTTCCGTATGACGTCATTTGGAGAAGAAATCGTCGCCGCGCGCCGAACGCTGTATGTGCGAGTGAAAGAGCGCGAGGGGCGCGTCTTTCACGGGGAGTGAACGCACGGCGGAGAACAAACGCGCGTTCTGCGCCGTGCTCGCTTAAGGGCTGCAGAAGTAGGCGTCTCTTTTCTCCTTTACAATCACCATATATGTAGAGGAAACGCGCCTTCTTCCGACGCGCGAGAGGCCGTGGGGGAGGGGGAGGGAAGGGAGGCGACGTTTAGCTGCGGCACGAAGTGCCTATTTATATCAAAGGCTCCGGCAACAGTCACCAAAGCCGCACGCATTTTGAGCGAACGCGGGCAAAACGCCGATGGCGTCGACAACAGTTCTGCGTGTTGCCGATGCTGCTGCATGTCCAAGTTTATACAGCTGATAAAGCTAATATCATTACTCCGTATAGCTCTCTACAACTTTGCTATCGCAATTGATGCTTCGCCTTTCAGGCGAAACTGCGACAACTTTTTGGGAATCTGAAGGCATTCTGCTTGTGGATTATCTTGAAAAGGGTAAAACCATAACTGGGGAGTATTATTCTGACATTTTAACTCAATTGGATCAGAAAATTCGTGAGAAAAGACCAGGTTTGCAGAAGAAGAAAATCATCTTTAAGACAATGCACCGGTGCACAAGGGGCATCTTTCAATGGCTAAATTGCACGATTTGAAGTACGAATTGTTGGAGCACCCACCCTATTCTCCTGACTTGACCCCGTCGGACTACCACCTGTTCTTAAAACTCAAAATCTTTCTTGGTGGGCAACATTTTTCATCATATAAAGAAGCGATTGCTGCTGTGGATGAGTACTTTTCAGAACTTCCACAAAGTCATTTTAAGGATGAAATCCTGGCTCTGGAACATCGATGGACCAATTGTGTAGAGTTGAGAGGAGACTATGTTGAAAAAAATGTCACAGTTTCGCCCTAATGGCGAAGCAATGAATGCGATAGCAACACAGCAATGTTATACAATGTAAGGTGAGCGGCTTTGGTAGCAATATAAATTGTAGTAAACATGAGCTGATTAAGTAAGCAGGTGTGCTGCGGCGTAAGTAGACCGACATGTAGAGAGACTCGATGACCACGAGAAGGCGCGTGTGAAACGGTGGTGTTGATAAGAAGCGCTTCCCGTGGGCAGCGCGTGCGAAGGGACACACCTATAGCGCTGCACTGCCGATCCGGGCAGCATTACATGTGTAGCGTGCATTGGAAAATGTTGCCCGACTATTACTAACTGAATGAACAAGCGTGGTGTGAGCGCGCACAAACATGAATAGATCACACTGAATGACTGCAGACAACGACTGTCAAAACGCTGGCAGCAAGCCCATACGCTGCAGCGGGCAAAGGTACGTGCGGTCTATCGCTTCAACAGAAACTGAGCGGCGAATGCACAGTGCATAAAGGTCAGAGCCGTGTGGATATAAGAGACGGTGCGGTCGAACGACGAGCGCGGTTGTTGGCAGCGTAGAAGTGCGCCCCCCCCCCCCCCCTGCTCCCTCCGGCGCTGGCTTCCCGCTTCCTTGCTTGCGCGTGGGAGAGATAAGAGACTGTGCGGACGAGCGACGAGCGCGGTTGTTGGCAGAGAAGTGCCCCCCCCCCCCCTGCTCCCTCCGGCGCTGGCTTTCCGCTTCCTTGCTTGCGCGTGGGAGTGTGTTCGCTCTCCGTGATAGCGCGCGTCCCCGCACGCTTCCGCTGGGGCATACGGCGCGCGGCGAAGATTTTATCTATGCGGAACCTCACGGCGACGGTGACGACGACGGCGACGCCGACGGCAGAAATCCGGTTGAAGTGTCCATATAATTGCTATCGCAATAAAAGAAAAATAATTTTGACGGTCCAAAACACTTTTTTCTACATCAGGCCGAGAACTTTTCAGACCACCCTCGTATGTAGCCTCGTCAGCAATAAAACTCAGTTGTTACTTCAGCATTTGTGACGTCTGTACTTACATTTCTTGTGTCGTCTTCCTTGCGCTGCTGCCTTAGTATGCCGAACCAACTAGTCTATCACCTCGTACTGCTACGTAGCGAATTAAAGCCTTCGGTTAGTTGGTGTGGCATTAACTTAATGGCTGGGGCACACCTGGCACCTGCATAACAGGTGCGCCCCTGCCACTAAGGCAAAGCTCGATATAACAAAGTTGCACTTCCAAAGTTCAACTTTGTCGAATCGCAAATTTCGTTAATTTGAGGTTTCAAAGTTTCAGCATTAAAAACAACTTCACAAGTTCCCAGAGCTTCCTGGAGGATAGATAGTACAGTCAAAATAACGAACCTCGATTTAATGAAATTCGCGATGTAACAAACTATTTTTATTTTCCCATCTTAGTTCTACTAAATTAACGGAACCTTGATATAATGAAATTCTCGATATAACGAATTTTTTCGCTGCAAGTACAACTTCGTTATATTGAGGTTTGACTGTATGTTGTCAGTAAGCAATTATAAAGAAACTGAAAGAAGGTCGGGCCATAAGAGCGCGATTATGAGCACTAGCGCATACAGTGCAGAATGTGCCGCGGCAATGCAATGACGTGGCTCCCGGCGTCTGCGATTTGTATGTGTTGCGTGATGGGGCACCATATACAGTGCAGTCCACATATAACGATACCACATATAACGATATATCGGTTATAACGATGAGTCGACCTAAGAGTATCAACTTATGCATTGGGGCTATGAGAAAAAAAAACGTATATAACGATATATTATTCACCGCATATCGGATATAACGATTGAAATTTTGCTTCTGGGCAGTGATTTTCATGCAGAATAATTGTGAAAATTGCGTTCCTACGTTGCCCTTAACCGAGACGGGGCGAAAAGTTTGCCTACGCAAGTTCGTATCTGCCGCCATTACCGCGCAGCGCATCCCGCCCGCGCGCCGATTGCGAAAGCCACGGAGAGCATCGCAAGTTGGTGCAGCGTGCACAAGATGGCGCCAGCTGCTTCACCCCTGCGTCCCCGGCGGTCGCGCGAGCAGAGGGCGGAAGAAAGGCTATAAGCGAAGGCAACGCCTCCTCTGGCGAGGGGCGCCTGCGCTCCCTGCCGCGCTCTCTCTCAACGGAAGCAGCGGCAGGTGCACCCCTTGAGACGAAACTAATTTTGCAAGAGGGGGGAGAAAGCGATAAGCAAGCGGCGCCTGCGCGGCCTATGCACCGCGGAAGCAGCGGGAGGTGCGCCGTCAAAGCGCAAAGCTGCGTCTCTCGAGACGAAGCTGCAAATTTTGCAAGACTTGAAGTACGAGCTCGCGCATTGGATTATATGACGATTATGAAAACCTGGAGCGCCACGATCATGAAGGCTAGAAGCAGTGTCCATGCCGATCAACGGAAAAGGCGGGCTTCGTGCGCCACGACGAAAACCCCATGGGCGAAACCAACACGGTGGTGTCCGATCTCTGGGAGCACGTCGCTACTGACGATGAAATAGGTGGTGCTTCGATGGAGGAGCTTCTGAGTGAAAATAGTGCTGCCTCGTTCTGCGAAGAGAACTTCGACGGGGCAATCGTTGTCACGACAGACGGCGGCGTTGTGCAACGGAGGCGATGACAGCAGCAGCAGTGACAACGAGACTGACCATTGCCCGCCTTTGACACCGACCCCGAGGTTCAACCAAAGTGCAACATCGTCGATCGAGTCGCTCATTGAATTCATGCACGCTAAATTATGCCGCCAGTGTTCGCGCAGCAGATGGACGCGATGCACACGGCGTTTGTGACTCCGAAACTTCCGCGAAAGCAAGTGCAGATTTTTATTTCAGCGTGCCTAACGAGTGAGACGCTATTTAGCGGTATAAATAAAAGTTTCATTTTTCACGGCCTACTTTATACGACGCCGATTTTTTATCGCAAGTGTCAGTTTCGGTTTCGGGACTGCAAAGGTATATTCGGCTTTTTTTTTTTTCGCAGTCCAGATATAGCGATAATCGGTTATAACGATCGGATTTCTCGTTTTTCTTGATATCGTTATAAGTGGACTGCACTGTATCTTGGACGCCATGGCTGACTACACTTAGTGCCCGTAGCTACCATCAGATGGCACCCCCAAACATGAACAGATTGTACTCGATGACTACAAACGCGCTGTCACAATGTGAGCCAACATTTCGCATCGTGTCATGGAAACTTGAGATTATGTGACTGCCAACACTAGACACAGGGGAACATGATGCGCATCAAGGCACCAGCCCTCTTGGCTCGCACTTTGCACTTGCCGTAGATTACCTCCAAAACGCGGTGCATGGCCAGCATATGGAAGCGCACGAAGAAAACGCACACGCACTAGGAGTGGGAAGATAGGCGAGAGGTCACCCTCTCCTCATTCACATTGTACAGAAGGAATAGTCAGCTCTGTGTTTCTCCGAGCGATCCAAACTTCCGCGCACCCCGCGGCCTCCGCAAGTTGCCTACCAATGCGACAAAAGGCACACCGGTGTTTCCTCCAGCCCATGCACTTTGGCAGCGTTGTTGCCGCTGAAGGTTTTCTTGTGGAAGGACACCTGAAATAACTTTTGCCTCGGCTGACATTTTTTAGAGTTTGTTGCTAGATTTACTACCTATATGGGCTGAAAGTACATGCTTGAAATAGTCGTCATTAAATTGAAATCGCGTTATGAAATTTGGTAAATCGCAACAAACATATACAGTTTTCAATGAAACTAAGATCCAGAAATAGTTCGTTACATAGCGAATTTCATTAAACCGAAGTATGTCATATCAAGGTTTGACTGTGTAAATATCTTTCACCACAACATAGAAGATGCTTCATGTAAGGCAAGCCTTGCCTATAAAGAGCTGTAGTGCCTTAGAAGATCACTGTCTTGCAAGTGCACGCACAGGCTAAGCATTCGCTTGCATCGAGCCAGAAGCCAGTGCTGCACGAAATTTACAAATGAATTCCTTGATTATGGTGATCTAAAACAAAATTAATGTGCAGGAAAGCTGACTTCCAATGCTGCAAAAAGCTTAATGACAATGGATGGAACCAACCTACATGAATTTGCAACTTGGGCAGTTTAAATAGTCATTTCCCATGACTTTACTAAAATGAAAAATTCGCTCACCATTCCATTAAGTTTCCAGATGCTCAGAAAGTTCCCGAGTTTTCCAGATATTCCAGGTCACTAGAAGCCCTGGGTTCAACCCATGAAGCTGATGCAATAAATAACTAATGGGAATCAAAATTTTTTACTGGTATGTTCTGGTGCACGAGAAGTCACAGCGCTTGCAGCTTTCGGTCACCATTTCACATTTTGCATGCATGTGGTCAGAGTGATTCAGGCGTGGTGTTCGTCCCGAGTACATTGTGCCACAAAGCCAATGCCAGCAACATGCCTACAATGATGCATAAAATGTATTTAGAGGCAGATGATGAATAGACGCCATCCACTGCCCTAGTGCAGTGGACGATAAGGCCTTAGACGGCTTTGAGTGAAGTGGAATAAATACCATTGGTTTACTGCAACTAAGAGGAATGTTGGTTGAAGGTTTTTTTTGTGCTTGAATACATGGCTCTAAAAATGTTGTTTCTGAAAATTCCACAATGAGTGTACATGCATTCACCATTTCATTATGCCACCCAAGTTAACATAGGCGCATCCTATACAGTCGAACCCACTTATAATGATACCGGTTTTAACAATATATTGGTTATAACAATGAGAAGCTGGTGAACAGTCAACTTTTGTATGTTTTCTATGGTGAAATAACCCGATTACTACAATGTCCACAGGCTGCATTATCGATTAAAACAATGAAGTCTGGCCACTGAGCGTCCATGCCGAAAGGTAATGGAATGCGAAATCCTTGATAAGAAAAAAAAAATTCGAGTCACCACACGCTGCTGCGCTGTTTTTTCTCCGCATCGCCAGCCTCGTGCGCCTCCCTCCCGTCCCCCTTCCACCCCTCCAAGAACGAATGGGCTGGGCTCATAGCTCTACGCTGCACCACCCTCCAAAACTACGAATGGACCGCACCAACTGCACTGATAGCCTGATAGCGCTGCTTCGAGATTGTGCGCTGGCCACACGGCCCCTCATTCCCCCTCAGTTCTGCTAGAGTGTACTCTAGTTCTGCCAATCGTTTAAGGCACTCGGGCTTGTCTTTGTTTGTTGCGTCGAAGTCACTCCTGGCGACGTGGTTTCTTGGCCTCGTTTGACTCACCGTCTGCGAAATGCACGACGTTGCCAGTGAAAAGAAAGCGCGCTGCTATAAATTTCGAAAAGAAGTGCTAAACGATGCGGTGATCGTCACGAACGTGCTTGCATAAGATAGCAACGACGGCAGCGATGATGCAACAGGGCAGGCTGCCTCAACGTTGTCCTCGCGGGAGGCCCTGCAGATTTTTCAGTCCCTCCGAGGCTTTATTTTCTTGAGGGACCTTCCACTGCACTACGTGGAGCACCGGGATGTCTTGAGAAGGCTGTCGGCAAGCTTCGTGTAAAGCAAGCAAAGCTGACGTACATAGGGTTTTCTCGTGTAAGCCAGTGAGAAGTACGTGGCGAGATGCTTGTGGCGATTTTGCCCCAGTGTTTCTTCTGGACTTCTCAAGCTGAGGGGCTGCCGCGGCAACCTTCTTGCATTTTTTAAAAGGCCCTTTTTGAGGCCACCAAAGCAATGCCTCGGAGGAGCTCGTATGTCACTTGCCACCTGTGACCCCGCTTTGCAGCTGTTAGAGCAGTGCCATTCTTGAATGTCAACAGTCGCGGCTTGTTACACGTGATCAGAGTGTGGGGGAAGTAGAGTTCAACAGTTAAAAGTTAAACGAGTCAACACAATCAGCAGTCGGATGGAAAAAGGTGGTGGCGAGGGGCACTAGCCTTCTCGCCATTATAGTTTGCTCACAGAAGCTATGCCATCCCTTTACATTGATTTTTTTCATGCAGCCCGGTTATAACAACGGAACTTTTGTGACACTTGAATAGTGTGACAAGTGGGTTCAACTGTATACTCATTTTTTCTTCGACACTCATGATAAGCCGGGGGGGGGGGGGGGGGGGGATGCGACTTATACTATGGTGTGACTTAATAATCCGAGAAATATGGTACAGTAGAACCTCGCTGATACGTTCCCGCTTAATACGATTACCCGGCTCCCACGTTCGCAATCACGAAAGGTAATCATAACCCCATAGAGGAATGTGTGAATATGTTCCGGTTAATAGGTTCCCGAAAAATAAGATTATTCGGCAGCAACGTTCAGCATTGCGGCAAACTGCGGTTGTATGATACGTTCTGAAGCAAAAAATTATGATTCAGGTGTGCAAAAAGGCCGCTCTCATGTGCTTGTCAAGCGCTAAGTGGCAGACGGCCGCCGCGCAGCTTCTCTGCAGTATGCAATCCCTCCCCCCTCCGCAATTTCTCTGCATTGCTCGTTCGCCTGAAGTGACGAAGCGTGGCAGCAGCGGCGTGCGAATTGACCTTTGCACTACTTCGCCCCTCGCTTCAACGCGAACTACTACGCGATGAAAACAGGCGGACGCCGCACGCGGCGCTACGACTTGCCGAGATCGTAGCGGAGGTGGTGGCGGACGAGGCGCCTGGAGACGGCAGCGAGAACAAAGGCTTGCGCCCACCAGCTACCTTCACCTAAGCCTGGAAGCTTAGCTTCTTTCGCACGAAAGACAACGAAAATGTGGGCAAGGGTCGGCAATGTGTGTAAAAGGAGTTGTTCCTGTCGAAGGGTGCGACACACCAGCAGAAAATACAGTCGAATCTCAATAATTCGAACACGATGGGGCCTGAAAATTTGTCCAAATTAAAAAAACAGATTTTTGACGTATTTGTGCACCATAGCGCTACGTACAAACGGTGCGAGTTGTGAAATACCGTGGCGCACAGGCATATAGCGAGCGAGGGCCACGAAACTGCCCACGCCGGCCAACACTCACATCCCGATAGCGCCTCTTCCTCTTCACAACCACAATCTCTCTCTCTCTCTCGCATCCCAATAATGGCAGTGAACAAAACTTCAGGGAGCGGGCGGCCTTTAATGAAAATGAAACTTGGCCAATTGAGGCTCAGCACCGAGGGAACTCCAGCCAAGAGGGTAGATTACCGAATTAAATGAAATTCTGGGGTGTTACAGGAGAAAAACCACAGTCTGATTATGAGGCGTGAGGTATAGTGCATTACACATTGCACTCCAGATTAATTCTGAGCACCTGGGATTTTTAACGTGCACTCTACACACGGCCACAAGCATTTTTGCATTTCACCCTCATCGAAATGTGACCGCCATAGCTGGAAATCGAACCTGCGACATCGTGCATTGCTGTGCAATGCTACCATGGCTGTTGGTGGGTAGATGCGATTGCGCCACCCACATCAACAAATAAGGACCCTACGCTTAGCACAACATAGGCACCTACTAGCATAATGCATAATCTACACAAATGAGGTGGCTCCTCTTCACCCGAGGTGCAAACAACTTGTTCTCACCATCTGTATCCCTGCTCAGCACTGGCTCATTGGGTGTCAGTAGTGCTGCCCCAGCTGGCGTGCATTCAATGCCGGGTGCACCATGCCAAGCACAGCTACTGTCGGAGGAGTAGCCTCTGGCCGAGCCTGATGCCGCTGCGCCAACTGTTCGCTGCTTAACACTCAGCGTCTTCGATACACGGGTGCCACCTCCTGAATAAAAGCAAACAATTCAGTGTTAAAGGGACACTAAAGTAAAAGAACAAATCGGTTTAGATTGATAAAGTGTTCTTGAAGAAATCCACAACTTGAACAATGATGGTCAAGGTGTCATTCTTGGATTTTGTGCCAGAACCTCAGAGTCAGCATGTCAGTGTAACATTACATGTGACAAAGTATTTTTCCTCATTTTAGTCATTGTGGATCAGTAAATACTGTTTAAACTTCCTAGGTTTAATCCTTGGCTTTCTTAGAATCCAATGCAGTGAATCTTGACCAGTAAACAGTTAACTAGTCCCGTGAAGAGGGCGTCAACATCCATGACGTCATGGCAAGCTGCTGCGAGAATTGCAAGGCAGTATCACCCTCCATCTTTTGTTTTTCCGTCTTTCCTGGCTTACCACACGCCTTCTTAAAGTAAGAGTGACATTTTTTATTTTATTTTGGAAGGCTAGTAGAGCTCAAACAATTTGTTGTTTTCTATTCCTTTAAAGAGAATTCTTTAGCTCTATCTAAATCCACAAGAACTGAGAAATCAATTTTCTTTGCGCTTAAAATCTAGTGACTCTGTGAAGCATATTTTTTATTTATGCCATCAATATTTTAACAAATAGTGCTGAATTTGTAAAAGTGAAGACAAAAATGTACCGCTAATCTGTGATTGGGCCTTTTCCAAAACCCTCGTAAGTGTAACATTTTCACGTAAAGTGTGAACTAATATGCCAGGTTTATTCGCCTTAGCTCCTCTAGAACATGGAGTATCTAGTTCTCGTGCAGAGAAAGGAATTTGCGAACTTCATGCTTCAATTCTTTTAAAACCAATTTTCAGCAATTTCTTTAAAAAGTAGTAAGTCCAAAATCAATATTCTGCTTCCTGCAATTGCTAGAACCACACTTTCTTTCCCAAGTGCAACCGATTTCATTCAAACTCATTCAGCAGTTGTCTCATGAAAAAATCCATGCAATTTACATGTATTTGAACAGAGAAGTAACTGGTAATGAGCTAAAGCTTCCATTTGAAGGGGTGGCAATGTACAACTTTCCAAACATGAAACAAAAGCATTCACAATCTGTGGATTATGCTATCATAACACATGAACCAAATATGATTCCACAGCATGCAGCAGCAGAGAGCCTGCAATCACGGATGAAAGATTGCTCCTTCCCAGATGCAGTCATTGAGATCCCCTCTATTTTGCACGACCGATGACATTACAGACCCAAACAGCAGCTCATAGACACCAACCATTTGGCATTTGTTCAAGACTGCATATTTTTCAAGCACACACACCCCTGATAGAACAACTAAAAGTCAGGCTAGTTGATGCTGATTCATTGTTAACTGCAACACGACAAGAAGACAATGGAAAGAGACGAAGTGAACACACACTGTTCTGCGCTCTGTGTGTTCACATATCTGTCCATTGTCTTCTTGTCATGCAGCAGCTTATATTGAATACACACACCCCTCCTAGCAAATGGGAAAGCTGAGGTTGTTGACACATCCTGCCTGTCCTGCGACTGCTCTGCATCAACATTGTAAGATGTCAAACCTTGTTGCCATATGAGTTACTATACCATAAGTGCACCAGAGAAAAAAGAAAAAGTAAGAATGAAGCAAGAGGCAGGGCATTGCTACCACGTTCAGTTCAGTGTGTTCTCAGTTTAGAGGAAAGGCTGCTGCCGGGCCCCTTCAACAAAATGTAAAGACCAATCAGGCACTTGAAATTGAAGTCGTGGAGATTCAACAAATACACGCACACATTACAGTGCGGTTGCCTAGAGATGTCTTGGAAAAGTTCTTCCTCCCAGAATTTCAATACTTATTCCCAGAACCTGCCACACCAAGAATACGCTTTCTCTCCCTAGTGAATATTTTCGTGATGGTCCATGTAAAGCAAAATAGTCTCTGCCAGCAATACTTTACAGCAATTGTTGACGCAAAGCTCTCAACTCTCGTAAAGCAAATTTAAAGCAGAAAGTGTCTGAATAAACGATCCTTGGGTAAACGATATGTGCGGCAAAATGACAGAAGGCTTACACAAAGCTAAAGTAGGGACAGCGGGACACGTTTATGTGGTAACATGATGAAACAGCGTCAAAGACAAGCACAGAGAAAAGAAGCAACAAGACAGTGTGCCGACGCTCAACTGAAGCTTATTGGAAAAATACCACATATATGTAAAACATTGGTGCAAGCAAAGAAAACATGGCAGAGAAAAATGATAAAGCACATGTAAGGCAAAAGAAACATAATCACGTGGTCACATGCCTTAAAGATAGGCAGCCACATAAATGCGATAGTCTGACTTCCTTTGTTAGTGCAATAAGCGGTTAAGGCGCTAACGTGCAATATAGCTCTTAAGGACGAGAAAAAAGTATTACTCGATAAAATTTGCAGCTCCAAATCACGTTTCGTCATCTTGATGAAAACGCTAAGTTGCATTTTCCAAAACTTCCCTTCCCAGCACAAATTCCAAAACACGTGACCTCTCAACAGCCAATCAGTCAACATAGCAGATAATGCCGACCGTGCAGCCACCATGCGTGTCAAGACTAGGGCCTATGACCTCTAAGATACAAATGTGTGGCGGCACCAGCGCTCAATCTCGCAGTGTGGGCATTCGGGATCTTCTGGTACTTACGATAGTATATTAACGCGATAGCGTTAAGGGCCCCGTGTTGCATAAAATGCGGCATCGGCGTAAGCATCGGCATCCATGGCGGAGAAATTCATCCCGAACCACATTAGTAAACAAAACTTTAATTTCTCAAAGTAAAATCCGTCAGAAAAATCATAAAGCACAACTTGACTACAACCTACAGACATGATAGCCTCGGATTGTAATTTGAATGTACGAGAAAACATAATTCTGTTACGAGAAAACTATAACACAAACCTCTTTTCCAGCATTTCTACCATAACAAAAGCGGCGAGCTCGGGTTCGTTACTTGCGAAAGCACCAGCCAGATGGCGCTCGCTTCTACAGCAGCGTAAAACGGTAGTGGCGCGCAGAGGCGAAGGTGGAAAAAAAAAAAGCTGCAGTTGCCGGGAAGCCTGAAAAGCATTCAGGGATCTTTAATGCTACACTGTCTACCAAATTTTGGACATGCGCTCGCCTCGGGGCAACATCAAAGAATTATTTAAATAAAAAAAGATCCTAAGGCCTTCACATTTTGATATAAGACGGCTTATATTGCCCCTGCAAAAATGTGTTCCCAGCAATACATACACGCGGAGGCTCCCGCGCCGAGGCCTGGGAGCCTCCGTTGGCGCATCTTTCGTCGGCTGCGTTATCGGTGCCGATGGCACAGGGCGATTGTGGGTTTCGCTGCTTGAGTCACACGGTGCAAGATAGCGCGGCACGTAATCCACGGTGCAAGGTTGCGCTCGTTCAGTCGGGTGCGCCTCCACGTCTCCCACTAATCGCCGTAATTTTCTTGCCGTAGGAGCGCTTCCGTATTCCGAAGGCGTGCTTCGTCCAAAGTTTTTTTCGCCAACGAGCGACAATCCATCACAAATCTGGGAGTTCTCAGTAATCCGAATTCTGTGTGTCAAGTGAAGACGCCGGCGTGGTTTACGAAGCAGACAACTGCAGTTGCCATCTTGCCCCTGCCACAGCAGCAACCAATGGAGAGACGCCTTTCAGCACGGCAGCCAATCGGAGGCCCGCTTTTATCAGAGGGCCCGTGTGACTACCTATCGCAGACCCGTGCTTCTTTGGTGTTTGTGTGTTTGTTACAAGCTGGCGACGACGGACGAATTGAGAAGCGGGACAGCGAAACTTTGAGCTTTCGAACGATACCAAGATGGCGGCACTCGGTGGCGGGAAATACGAGATATGGCTCCGTGAACTGCGGTGATTTTACGCGATTTAAAGCTGTTTTCTCGCCCTGCGCACTGACGAATAAGACTTTTTCGGGAACTTTCAGTGCGTTTTCAGCCAAACCATTTTGATGCAGCGTAGATTAGGCGTTGCAGATACCCAAACGCGTGGTTTTCAAAAATCGATTTTTCTCGCGATTTGATCCCCGCGTTTAATTTAGCTAGTTTTAATTGTGTTTTGATGATACGAATTTCGGCTAATACGAATATTTTTCGTGACCCCGTGACATTCGTATCATCGAGATTCCACTGTAGTTGTGCCTTTTTAATGCTATCACATTTCAGATCACAGAAATATACCACGGAGATAACTTAGCGAGAGCAACCTGCCTCACTGTTTGCATCAATTGAGCTGCAGCGTCGTCTGCTTCAGAGCAGTTACAATGTTGTGCAGTAGGCCATGCTTTTCTTTCGGCAAGCTCTGCATAGGAATACACATTTCTTGGGGGCTTGAGGCACTGTTGAAAGGAGATACTAGATGATATCTAGTATATTATACTTATGTTTATTTAAAGACGAGTATCATCTTTGTGCCCTGGGGTACCCCCATACATTATGCTGCATTTTTACCCTGCTTGCATACGACAATTGATACGAGTACAATAAAGTTATTCTCGATATTTTGCACACTGCACGGCATCGCAACAAAACCTCTAAACTCTTGCGTGTTCACTCAAGACTGACACAAAGCAAGTATGAGCAGCAGTTCACACTCAGGAACATAACCCATTATTGGGCCAGTGCAGTGTGCACGAGATAGAAGCATTGCATTTTATATTGTGTGCGCAGCCGATTACAGGCATTTCATTTTTTCATTCACAGTCAATAGAGCCAGGACACACAATTTGTGTATCCATGCATGACATCGCTGAAGGGGGCTCAGTCAGGAATGTCAGGAATGCATGTTCAGATCATGCGTGTGAACGCATGATCATCGTACTATTATAGCAGTTCAAGCACCCACGCATGGCGTGAAAAATGAAAATCAAGCGAGGCACAGACGCATGCGCAGCCCTGTTTCTGTGCATGCTAATCACATGCTGCTTTCTCTTTTTGTGGTCATGAGTACTCTAATGCAGCTCACTCATGTACATGAAAAACAAAGGACATGGAAACAGTCAAATTAAGTGCAGTCTTATTTGTCGTAATGGAACAATCGCTGCACAAGTTACGAAGTCAACACTTGCACCTGAACACTTTCTTCCATATTGAAAACACAGTTTTGGGTATGGGTTGACCACTGTGGGCCTTCTGTTTCAAAAGTGAATCAAGGAGACCCAAAATAAAGACGCCGAAAGGCCTTAAGCAGCACTGTTATGCTTTTATCGCAGGAACGCAGTACAGGAGGCAAGATGCACACTATCATGAAGTTCACGACAACCAAACGAACACCCACCCAAGCAAGCTTGCTGGACAATAAGTATTTTCTATTTAAAGCCACTATCCTGTAGTATCATTTCTCAGGCGCCGCAGGAACATTGCATGCACAGCGAATGCACTCCACACAAGCACAAACTTTTTGTGTCTCCGTGAACGTCAATCGCAGGGCTCTTGCATCAGCAGCTTCCACATACACTGGTTGTTGGTGCAACCAACGACAGCACGATGCGGCTCGGACAAATACCCTTTGTACATGCACATCCTGCTCAGAAGACACAGTAAAGGACACGTCTACAGCAAACACCTCAGCAAATGCGACAAGAACATGTTTAAAAATTGCTATGCTCTCTGGAACTCGCAGCCAGCCCCTGTAGCAAAGAGAGCTGTTTGTCAGGTATGTCGCCTTCAAAACTATTCAGCCACAGTTTGGTGAGTAGCATTTTGTGACATGCAGGTTTTGCGACGCCTCCCATGCGCTCCTATACTAGAAGTGCTGACACTTGTCGACTTGCTCTTCTCCTCTACATGTGCGTTCGTGTTTTTGTGCGAGGTGATGACTGCTTGGTGCTGCCATGTGCTGACACTTACCACCTTGTGCTTCTGCACTGCGTGTTCCTGCATGTTTTTGTGCGAGGTGATGACTGCTTGCTGCTGCCATGTGCCGACACTTCCCGACTTGCTCTTCTCCCCTACATGTGCGTTTGTGTTTTATTGCAATAGCAATTATATGGATACTCCAAGCGGATTTCTGCCGTCGCCATTGCCATGAGGTTCCGTATGAAGTCCAACGGCGATGAAATTGTCGCCGCATGCCGTATGCTGTATCACGGCCGCTCGATAAAAAAAATGCGTAACCTTGCACTCGGCCATGCAACGCTTGAAACAGTGAAGCCGGGCGATCGTAGCCCAGCATTTTCCGGAAGTGTGCGCAAACTTTTTATCTTATTACTCATGATGATAATTTCCTTTCGTGCATCTGGGACTTACGGCCGTCACTGCGCGTTGCATAGAGCAGCTTGCAACACAGACACCGTGTTCCTATGCCGACACCGCATTCCAGGAGACCCGCTACATGAATGCGTCTCTATGATGATTATTGTTGTTTATTGGCGCAAGGGCCAGGTGGGGCCAAAGAGCGCCAGGACGATGGTAAGATGGTAATGGCTTGTTAGTGGTATATGAATAGTCAAATATATGAAGGTTAGATGTGGCATGGCTGTAAAGGGGCCTAAAAGCAGTCGCTGTAAAGTGCGTAAAATCTATACGTAATAAGATTATGGCAATGACTAATGATGTGTACTATAGACATGAACAATGCATTGCGAAAGAATGATATGACTTCCAAAATATTGCAGATGCAAGAATTAGCCAGAAGCACAAGTGCCTAAACAGAGCCCTTGAGACACAAGGGCCTGGAGGCATGTGCTATAAAAAACAATCACAGCAACATCCTCTGGAGAGAGGATGCGCTACGAACTTGTTGGGCTAATAACATGTAGCACAACATCATTCAGGAATGCGAGGACTGCTTTGGTGTTAAAGAGCGGTTCTTTACCGAGAAACATAGCGGGATGTAGAGGGACATAATAGCGATATGCTAGAGGAAAGTGTTTCTTTCTTTCTCTTTCGGCTTCCCGACACTCCAGGAGGACGTGGAGGACGGTGAGCCTCTCGCCACATCTACCACAGGTTGGCGGGTCATTACCACTCAATAGAAAATTGTGGGTGCCGTACGTGTGTCCTATTCTTAGACGACAGAATAGGATATCAGTTCGCCGGGTTTTTGTTACGGAAGGCCAGTAACCTAACTGTGGCTTAATCAAATGAAGCTTATTACTTGTTTCTGCATCCCACAAGCGTTGCCAGTGGCTTCGCAGTTTCTTTCGCAAGAAAGGTTTTAAATCTGTTGCAGGAACAGCAGCTGTAGGGTTAATAGCGGGAGATGTGACTGATGTGGCCATTTGGTCGGCAAGAACATTGCCCTCGATGCCTCTATGCCCAGGCACCCAGCATATAATGACATGCTGGTTAGTTGCGTATGCTCTACACAGAACAGAATAGAGCTCAATAAGAACAGGGTTTTTCTGTTTACAGGGTGACTTCAAGGATTTTACAACGCTTTGAGAGTCTGTAAATATAATAGTTTTTTGAAGTTTTGATTTCCTTATATGTTTTACGGCTGACAATATTGCGTAGGCCTCAGCCGTAAAGATACTTGTTTCTGGGTGGAGTACGCCGGATTCCGAGAAGGACGGACCGACGGCTGCATAAGATACTCCGGCATGTGATTTAGAAGCGTCTGTGTAAAATTCTGTGCACGAGTACTTGGACTGTAATTCTAGAAAGTGCATTCGGATTTCTACCTCTGAAGCGTGCTTTGTAACCTCTACAAATGATATATCACATGCTACTACCTGCCACTCCCAAGGTGGTAACAGCTTGGCTGAAGGCATTAAGCAATGTTCGAAGAGTGGGATATCCATTTCTTCACTAAGCTCCCTGACACGCAGTGAGAAAGGCTGTCTTACAGAGGGACGATTGCGAAAAAGTGTAGCACACGTCGTATCGTTAACGGTATGAAAACACGGATGCTGATGATTAGAGTGGACTTTAAGGAAATATGTGAGGCTGGTGTATGTTCTCTGCAGATGGAGTGACCACTCATTTGATTCGACGTATAAACTTTCAATGGGGCTTGTTCTGAAAGCGCCAGTGGCCAGGCGGATACCTAGATGGTGAATGGGATCTAGCATCTTTAGCGCGCTTGGGGCAGCAGAGTGGTATGCTACAGCACCATAATCCAGTCGCGATCTAATGAGGCTCTTGTAAAGATTCATTAAACATTTCCTATCGCTGCCCCATGTTGTGTGTGATAGAATCTTCATTAGGTTCATTGTTTTTAGGCATTTTCCTTTGAGATATTTTATGTGGGGAATGAAAGTTAGCCTGAAGTCAAGTATGATGCCTAAAAACTTGTGTTCTTTGTTCACAGGTATCTGCTGTCCATACAGTTCTACACAGGGATCTGGGATCAGGCCTCTCTTTCTTGTGAAAAGAACACAAGAACTTTTGTGGGGGTTAACTTTAAACCCGTTTTCGTCTGCCCACTTGGACACCTTGTTCAAGCCCTGCTGTACCTGTCTCTCGCACACTGCGAGGTTACATGATTTGAAGCCTATTTGTATGTCGTCTACGTAGACGGAATAAAAAATAGCCGGTGGTAATGAGGCACGGAGTGTGTTCATCTTAACGATAAAGAGTGTGCAGCTGAGCACACCTCCTTGGGGTACACCAGTTTCCTGTATAAATGGACGTGACAATACATTGCCGATTCTGACACGAAAGGTACGATTAGACAAATAGCTCTCTATTAGGCTTAGCATATTGCCATGGATGCCCATTCGCGACAAGTCTCTCAGGATTCCGTAACGCCATGTTGTGTCGTACGCCTTCTCCATATCGAGGAATACTGATAAGAAAAACTGTTTATGCACAAATGCATCCCGGATATTTCCTTCAATGCGCACAAGGTGATCAGTTGTGGATCGCCCTTCTCTAAAGCCACACTGATAGGGATCAAGCATTTTGTTCAGTTCAAGGAAATGTATGAGTCGTCGATTAACCATTTTTTCAAATAGCTTACATAGGCAACTTGTGAGAGCTATCGGACGGTAGCTTGCCGCCGAGGAAGGATCTTTACCTTGCTTCAATACAGGGACCACAATCGCTTCTTTCCATGCGGACGGAAGGTATCCGGCAGCCCAAATAGTGTTGAAAAGTGCGAGTAGTGTCAGTTGTGTATCAGGGTTTACGTTCCTAATCATGTCATACATGACTCTGTCGGGTCCCGGTGCAGAGCTCTTACATGCGATCAAGGCAGCTCTCAACTCGGCAATAGTGAAAGGAAGGTTATATGGTTCGTTCTGTCGGCATGTGCGTACGAATGGCTTACATTCTTCTCTCTGTTTATATTTAAGAAAGGGTTGCGAATAGTGTATTGAGCTTGAAACACGCTCAAAGTGCTCCCCAAGACAGTCGGCCTGGTCCTGCAAGGTGTTCCCTTGGTCATTCACCAGAGGCAATGGATGAATTTGGTGCCCCTTAAGCTTTCTTAAGCCGTTCCACACTTTTGCATCCTGTGTGTATGAATTTATACACGATAGAAACCTCACCCAGCTTTCTCTCTTTGCCTGACGTCGTGTCCGCCTTCCCAGTGATTTAATGCGTTTAAATTCAATTAGATTTTCTGCATTTGGCGATCTACGCAATATGCCCCATGCCTTATTCTGTTTCTTGCGCGCCTCTCTGCAGTCTTCGTTCCACCAGGGAACACGTCTTTTAAGTGAACCACCATTGGTTTGTGGGATACACTTTTCAGCAGCATTAATAATAAAAGCGGTAAAATATGCAACAGCATCGTCGATACTAAAATTGTTTATAAAATCTCGTGGTAAATAAGTTAAATCTTTAAAATGCTCCCAGTCAGCCGATGCTAATTTCCATCGAGGAATATTGGGAGGGTTATCATGCTGCGTTATTAAGTTTAAAGTTATGGGGAAGTGGTCACTTCCAAAAGGATTGTTAATGACATTCCATTCAAGGTCAGACATAAGAGAAGCAGATCCAATTGCTAAATCTATTGATGAGTACGAGTCGTGTTGGGCGTTATAGTAGGTCGGCTCCTTCTTATTAAAAAGGCAGGCACCAGAGGTAAGAAGAAAATTTTCAATGAGTCGACCTCTGGCGTCGCATCGCGAGTCTCCCCACAACGTGTTGTGAGCGTTAAAGTCTCCCACGAGAATGTAAGGTTCGGGAAGCTGGTCAATGAGGTTATAAAAGTCTGTTTTTTCAAGGTGATGATTGGGGGGTATATAAATGGAACAGACAGTTACTAGTCTGTTAAATAGAATGACCCGAACTGCCACCGCCTCAAGGGCCGTCTGAAGGGTCACATGTCGACAAGCCACCGACTTCTCGGCAACTATTGCTACACCACCGGACGAGACGTTAGCCTCATCGCGGTCTTTTCGAAAGATGGTGTATTGACGAAGGAAGTTTATGCTTGTAGGTTTCAGATGCGTCTCTTGAACACACAGCAACTTTGGGTTATGTTTGTGTAGGAGTTCTCTTATATCGTCGAGGTTGTGGGTAAGTCCTCTAACATTCCATTGTAGTATTTGTGTCTCCATAATGAAGAAAGTGTTTGTGCTGTGTGTTTAAGAGACTAATATTAGCTCACGGGGCCCTTTCCAGGCGCCGTGACGCGAGTTTTGTCTTTTTTGGAGCGGTCGAGAGAATCCCGCCGCTCCTTAGGCGCTGGCTGCGCCGTCTGAATAGGTGTTATGTCCATCGCCTCTTGCGAGGCGCTGGACACGCGCCCTTGAGGGCGCTGTGTTGGACGTGAAGGCCTCGACACGTCGGACGAAACCTTTGGGGCCACCAACCCAGAGGTTGACGGGCCCTCCTTCGCGGGCGGCGAAGCAGCGTCAGCTGCTTTCACCAAGGGGGCTGGTGGCACAGCCGCAGCCACACTGTTTGTGGAGCGGGCCGATGCCGGAGTCTGCTGCGGCGCTGCCCCCTTGCGCACCGCACCAGCATACCTTGCGGTATGAAAAACAGAAACACGTTTTCGTGCTTCTTGGAACGATATGTTTTCCTTGATTTTCAGTGTGATCACTTCTTTTTCTTTTTTCCAGGTTTCGCAGGATCGGGAATATGCGGGGTGGTCACCTTCACAGTTCACACAGTGGGGTGTTCCTGAACAGTTTTCGGAAGTGTGGTCTTTGTCACCACATTTTGCACAGGTGAGTTGACCTCGGCAGCTTTGCGAGCCGTGGCCGTACTTCTGACACTTAAAACATCGACGAGGATTGGGGATGTAAGGTCTTACACGGATCTTGGTATAGCCTGTCTCAAGGGTTTCAGGTAGTACACTAGAGGCAAATGTAATGATCAGATGTTTTGTGGGAATTTCGTTATTGTCTCGCCTGATTTTTATCCTCTTTACCTCAATGACATTTTGGTCTTGCCAGCCTTCTAACAGTTCTGCTTCAGTAAGTTCTAACAGGTCGGAATCTGAGATCACGCCTCGGACTGTGTTGAAGGAACGATGTGGGGTCACTGTTATAGGGATGTCTGCAAAGGTTGTGAGATTTGCGAGTTTTTCGTGCTGCAGCTTGTCACGAACCTCAAGGAGGAGGTCGCCGCTTGCCATCTTGCTAGCTTTATAGCCTGGTCCAATGGTGTCCGTCAGGGATTTAGATACGAGGAAAGGTGATATTACTCTTACGGGCTTTTCAGGTTTATTACTGTGGATAACGTGGTATCGTGGAAAAGGTTCTTTGCGTGGTGCGAAAAAGTTGAGGGAGACTTCGGTGCGTACGCGCTTTGCAGCGGTACGATCGGATAGTAGAGGAAATGATGCTCTATGCATGCTGGATGTAGTTACTTCGGCAGCAATGGCAGCCACCCACCATGGAGCCCAACAAGGGGACGCTACAAGTTTTACATAGTAATGACTTGCACACGCCAGCCGTGCATCGCTGCTATAACCCAATGCGCCATACTCAAGGTTGGATATACCGCACCAGGTTAACCCAAGCCGCCTGAGAGAAACAGAAAAGTTGGGAAGAAAGGAGATGACAGGACAGAAAGGTAAGTTGATAGGAAAGCAAAAGATTTAGGAGAGGGACAGGAAAAGGCGACCACCGATTTCCCCCGGGTGGGTCAGTCCGGGGGTGCCGTCTACGAGAAGCGAAGGCCAAAGAGGTGTGTTGCCTCCGCCGGGGGGCCATAAAGGTCCGAACACCCGGCTTCGGCTCAACCTCCAGGATCCCCTTTTCCCCGGACACGGGTAAGCCGCGCACGGTTAGACGCGGGAGGGTCCAATCCTCGTGTGCTCGGGTCCGTGGTGTCGCAACACACCAAACGCCTGCTTACGCAGACGCCCCTGCGGGATGAATGCGTCTCTATCTCTAGCAAGCAAAACATCTTCACCTCACACAGAACGAGCATACGAACGCGCCAGCTGTGGACGAAGACGGCAACACTTGAACGCAATCATATAGTTAGCATAAATGCATGTTCTGCAAGCATGGCTGTATAGCCTAGTGGTTATGACGCTCGCTTTGGGACCGGGGATACGCGGGTTCAAATTCCGCCTCGGCAAGAAAGTTTATTTTATATTTTTCCTTGATAGTTTCTTGATACGCACCAATTACGGCTGGCTTAAACAGCTTTGCTGTTAAAACACAACAACGAGAGAACATGCACCGCAAGTACAGCCATTTTCTCCCATCTCCCGCAGCCTTTACCAGAAGGCAGCACATGGTGACGAGGGTACCGGCACAACTGACACTAACGCTAGGAGGCTATAAAAAGCTAGTCTATAGGTGGCTCTGTGGGCTGTCTGGACTTCTTTTGCTGGTCAAGCTTGCCATCTGGGGCTAGTGTCTGAGGTGCTGGCACCAATTTCAAGGGTACCAAAGCCCTCCGGTGTTGTACCTTGACTTGCCGAGCAGTAGTGCAATTGCATTCGAAACTTGTATGTAGGCTGTCCACAGATAGAAATTGCAGTAGTGGTAAAGTTGAAGGGTTGAGAAGCCATGCTCAATAAAACAGACACCTGACTCCTGTATCTTACGGCATGAAAGGTGGCAGACCTGGTTATTGAAATGCTGCACTTCGTGCTAGAAGGAGGATACAATCTACCAGCTTAAGCTACGACATCGATAATTTGGTGCACGGGGTAGCAGCAGGCTGAGTTGCACAGTTAAGATCATCTTCGTCTTTGAAAAGCCCAGCATTGAAGCCAAGGTGGTCTTTGCACTGTCTGCAGATCACAAAAGAGTCTCCACATCCTCAAGTAGGCGAAGCTGCCTAAAAGTGCCTGTGCTGATGCCGAGTTTTGTCAATTCTTGTTGGATGGCTCTCTCTTGATCCCAGAATATCCCTCGTAGCCATGCCTCCTTCGGACGCCCCCTCAGCTGGTGTGTTAGCTCACCGCTGGCGAAAAAACACCACCGTCCACATTAAAAAAAAATGCTACTACTAATTTGTCAGCCTACAAATTTTCCACCACATGCTTAAGTTTCAGTAACAGGCAGCACACAAGCAAAACTATTGCTCGCCCTGAATAATAACGAAGACTGGAGATTTTCTTCATTCATACACACATATTTACCAGGTGCTTTCTAAGACAAATATTTTGAATTCGTGTGGACGACTAGAACAATTCCACTACTGGAAAAGGATTACCCAGAAGGTAGACTATATTTTCATGAAAAGTTGAAATGCAAAATTGAAGAAATAAAACAAATTTACTAATTACCTTTTTATGTAAATGACTAAGTGTGCATATTGCAATCTACTGAATTGAAGCTGTAAAGGTATATTGAAATGGAATAAATTTAGAAACCAGCGCCACATTTTAGGGAAGACAACAAAGAGGTAATGAATGAAACCATAACTAGGCTATCTCAGAAGTAGCAATTGAAGTTGGAGCTAAGGCCCCAAGGCAACCAGTAGGTAAGCTCTCCTAAGTAACATAGGACCTAATAAAAAACGACAAAACATGAAAGTGTCAAACTCGAGAGATCAGATAGAATTCGCTGGACTGTCGAAACTGATCAACAAGAAGAAAGTAAGAGATATCTGAAATTATAACGTGGAAAAGATTGAGGAAGCAGTAAAATATTGACGCAGCATGAAATCAGTGAGAAAAAAACATGGCATAGGACAAGGCAAAATGTATGCACTGACATATAAGCAGGGTAATATCATCAGCAATTTCGATGACATAGTAAAAGCAGCGGAAGAATTCTATACCGACGTGTGCAGTTCCCAGAGCAGCCAAGCTACTTGGCTTCGAAGTAATGATGAACAAGATACAGAGGCTCCTTCTATAACTAGCAATGAAGATAGAAGGGCCTTGAAAGTCATGACCAGAAGAAGAACTGCTGGAGAAGATGGAATAACAGTCGATTTATTCAAAGATGGAGGATATATCAAGCTTGAAAAGACTGCGGCCCTTTATACGCAACGCCTCACGACTTCAAGTGCACCAGAGAGCTGGAACAACGCCAACATTATACTAATCCATAAGAAGGGAGACATTAAAGAATTGAAGAATTATAGGCCCATTAGCTTGCTTTCAGTATTGTATGAAATATTCGCCAAGATAATTTCCAATAGAGTTAGGGCAACACTTGACTTCAGCCAACCAAAGAACAAGCTGGCTTCAGGAAGGGATATTCTACGATGGATCATATCCATGTCATCAATCAGGTAATTGAGAAATCTGCTGAGTACAATCAACCTCTCTAGATAAGCTTTGATAGATTATGAAAATGCAGTTGATTCAGTAGAGATACCAGCAGTCATAGAGGCATTGTGTAATCAAGGAGTACAGGAGGCATACGTGAATATCTTAGCAAATATCTACAAGGATTGCGCAGCAACCGTGGTTCTCCGCAAGAAAAGTAGAATGATACCTGTCAAGAGAGGGGTCAGGCAAGGAGACACAATCTCTCCAATGCTATTTACTGCATGCTTAGAAGTATTCAAGCTCTTAGACTGGGAAGGCTTAGGAGTGAGGATCAACGGCGAATATCTCACCAACCTTCGGTTTGCAGATGACATTGTCCTATTCAGCAACAATGAAGACAAATTACAGCAAATCATTGAGGACCTTAACCGAGGAAGTGTAAGAGTGGGGTTGAAGATTAATATGCAGAAGACAAACATAATGTTCAATAGTCTGGCAAGAGAACAAGAATTCAGGATCGCCAGTCAGCCTCTAGAGTCTGTAAAGGAGTACGTTTATCTAGGTCAATTACTCACAGGGGACCCTGATTATGAAAAAGAAATTTATAGAAGAATTAAATTGGGCTCGAGTGCATACGGCAGGCATTACCAAATCCTGACTGTCGTTGAAAAGAAAAGTGTACAATCACTGCATTCCACCAGTGCTAACATATGGAGCAGAAACCTCGAGGTTAACAAAGAAGCTCAAGAACAAGTTAAGGACCGCACAAAGAGCAATGGAACAAAAAATGTTATGCCTAACGTTAAGAGACAGGAAGAGAGCGGTGTGGATCAAAGAGTAAACGGGGATAGCTGACACTCTAGTTGACATTAAGAGAAAAACATGGAGCTGGGCAGGCCATGTAATGCGTAGGATGGATAACCGGTGGACCATTAGAGTTACAGAATGGATATCAAAAGAAGGGAAGCGCAGTCAAGGACGGTAGAAAACTAGGTGGGGTGATGAAGTTAGGAAATTTTCAGGCACAAGTTGGAATCAGCTAGCGCAAGACAGGGGTAATTGGAGATCACAGGGAGAGGCCTTCGTTCTGCAGTAGACAAAAATATAGGCTGATGATAATGATGATGGCCACTTTATGCACTGAAGCACAGTAATAACTGGAACATCAATGCTGTTTGCTGCACATTTTAAAAAGGCATATCATGTTCAGCCACAGTGTGTGCAATTGTGCACAAGATAACGCATCAAAGAAAAGGTGATAATAAAAATATAAGCATGTCGCATACGCCTTGAAACATTCCTGTGTGGATGTGTGCTGCAGAGTTTGAATAATATATGTGTAAAGTGTTTAGTAAAACATGCTGGAAGGTTGACAGCTGGGCGTCAGTATCTCATCATGTATCTGGTGCACTTTCATCATTTTTTACAGGTTTTTTCTGCACTACAGAATAAAAGTAGCCAATTACAATTACCTCATTCTAGATGTAATTGATAACAGCAATGCATAAAAGTAACTTAAACAATTACCAAAATTTTATTGATTACCTTTACGTTACTTTGCTCCCCACCTTCGCTAACATTGCAAAAATACAGTAAATAGAATGAGCTGGCCTACCTCTTCCAGTGAGTCACCTAGAGCTCTTGACACATTATCTTTACTAACGCTCACTCTTCAAAATTTTCGTCGACCACTTTCCCTTGTTTAGATGCAAACACACCAGCAACGAGACAGAAAACTGCGCTGGGGGAAAGAGCAGTGCTGTGACATACGAATCCTTTGGGCACAACATTCCAGTAACTTAATGTCATTATGCTCGCATCTAGTTTCTCCAGAAAGCGCAGCGCCTCATTATTGCTGGGAATTGGATAAGCCGCTCCTGGTAGGGCAATGAAGAGCTAAGAAAGTTGCCCATATGTTATTTCCTGGCATCAACATCCGAAGTGGCGGCTGATATTGAGCCAGAGCAGCACCAATATAAATCATCAGTCTGCATCTGGTAGAACATTAGGATGAGGAAACAAATACTGATGCCTGGGTTTGCCGATCTCAATATAGGCGCATCTGAAATGCTGCTGCCCTCCGATGTTCTCCTCTAGTTCCCACCAAATTCAGATATGCAAATCTGTCCCACTTTTTACAGCCTGCCTCATCAATAAAGCAATTAAATACTGTAATTGATTTCTGAAAATGTAATTTCATTTCAGCAAACACTACAGAGCAAAGAAGGTGATTAATTACAGAAGTAATTTGCTATGCACAATGTTTTACGTCGGCCCTATTTTTTAAGTGGCTGGATAAGTGGTTTTCGAGTATGATGAATATGAAACAGCCGATGTTCATATATCTGACGTTCCTTTGAGAGTTCATGCAGCGAGCCCGCATTCTGCAGACTTAACACACCTCATTGTTGAATGTATTGTGAAGGCGCAAAAAATTTGAGGATCAAAGTAAATTTTCAATGGACAGAATTAATTGGAAAAAGAAATGGATGTCTCGAAACTGGCGTCATCCTCAAAATTACTTTTTAATAGATTATGCTATACGAGCTCCCCAAATCCAATAAAAGAGTTAATCAGTTAACTACAATAACTTGATTATGCATTTCAAGTTCTCGTTCTTTTAAAGACAATGTCCACCTCTTTGGGTAATCCAGCTCCAGCAGTTAAATGCAAATATTTTTGCAAATTCCGTATGGTCTAAAAAAACACTTTATTTGTACATGGCATGTATCAACTGCAGTTGCTGTGCTACACTCGCAGAAAACTTTCTGTGGCAGTGACGGGAAGGCTACATGCGTTACTGCGTCAAGTAGCCCGGCAGTACTTGACAGCACTATTGGTTTCTCGGAACAGACACTTGATCAGTGTAGCTTCCATGTGCGATGGTTTAGCAGTTACCCAAATGCAGAAGAAAAAAACATGGAAAGTCAAATTCAACACTGTACTCCGTTTCATACATCAGGTGCAATGCTGTCAAAGCTAGCGCTCTTGTTTGCACTGCGTACTTCCGCGACCGAAAAGTAGTGCATTGCTTGCGGTGAGCGAGAAACAATAAATGCTTCTCCAGCAACCATAAAGCATAAACATTGTCATCAGCTTGACAAAAACCGCTCGTATTGCTGAGGAAACAGTATAAATACGAGAGTTTATATTTTATGGTTGTCATTTTTTTTTCGTATCTGGTTTTCGCCCTCCGCGCAACCCTGACCGCCGGGTTTTGTTTACTCTGAGAGTCAGTTTTGGGAAAATGGCATCCAGCTCTGTGGCCTCGAGCACGCATTATTTCGAGGGTTCGTACATCGAAGTTGTCAAGGAGAGCCAAGCAAATAATTTCAAATGTGTATGCCTATACCAGAATGTGTTTTCCAGAGAAGTCTGCCTGGGAAGTACTGAATCTTGTGAGTAGGGACACCTCGTATCCCTCGTATCGTCGCAAAATTTAAGGCGGAGCGTCTACGTGGGCCTTTGGCGTCTCCAAAGAAAAACCTTGCGACGTGAACATTTCAAGCTCGCGAATCGTCAAACATCACAGCTTCACAGTCCATGCCATCCGTCTGAAAGTGCACAGCATCTATGCCAAGAGGGAGATCCCAACACTGGACAGTGTGCGAAAGGCTGTCAACGAAGATGACGACTTGCCGAACTTCACGAAAACGACCCTGTGGAGGTTAATGAAGGACATCGGCTTCACGTTTGATAAGAGAAAATGGAATCTTGCGCTGATCGAGCATAGTGACATCATTGCCTGGCGTCGCAGGTACCTGCGGGCAATCAAGGAATTCCGAAGACAGCTCAGGTGGGAATCATTCTTTGCATATTTTCTTAGGCAGCACGTTTAAAGTGCATTCATATAACACTATATGTTAGCATTGTAAATGTATAATCGTAATAGAGTATTACATCTGCATTAAAAACTCTTTAAAAAAATCAGCTTAGCGACGTGGTTGTTAATGCTGAACTTGTACAAAGAGTTCGCATTTCATGGCCACTTTTGTTTTGTTAGGTGGGGTACTTGCCTGAATCAGTCATAGGTATTCGCTAAATCTCTGCTGTTTGGTGCCATAAGCCAAACCAACAAATCTGCTAAAACTGTCGTATTATTGCTCTGGGTAGTGCCATCTCGTCTTCACCGAAGGAATGAATCAACATCCACTATACAGCGCTCATTACCTTGAAAGATACAAGTTACCGGCACCACTACTACGAACACTCTCTATTTTTGTTAGCAGTCGCCACAAATGATGGGGACTGCTAATTAATTCTCACCGAATCAGGCAAGTGTGAAACCCAAACTTGTCATGCTTCAAAGCTGACTGCCAAATGCCACCTGCGTGTGCAACATTAACGCCGATATTTTTTCTCTCGATTGTTTGTGAAAGAGCAGTCAGCGTATTAATTGGTAACAAGATTATTCATATGAATGATATTTGTTCAATTTTTTGTCTCATGTTCTCCAGTGCAGTATTTGCGATTATGATCATGCTAAGGCTCATGCTGCTGCAGTGATATCCACTGTTTACTTGCGTGCACTAACTCGTGCACTCGTTTGTTTTACTTCGTACAGGTGCATCATCTCCTTAGATGAAACGTGGGTCAACACGGGGCACACGAAGGAATCCGTCTGGCAGGACAAGACTGTGAAGTCATCTCATGATGCTTTCCTGAAGGACCTGACAACAGGATTCACTGCGCCCTTGGGCCAAGGGGCCCGTTTGATCCTTGTACATGCTGGGAGCAGCGCACCAGGTTTCGTCCAAAGAGCTGCTGACTACTTCAGAGCAAAAAAGGGGAACAACGCTGACTACCACTCTGAGATGGATGGCAAGTCCTTTGAGAAGTTTACCGACAAGCTTTTGCCAAACATTCCAGTGTCAGGGACAATGCGCCATACCACGGCGTAGCTCTTGAAAAAACACCTATCAAGTCGACGCACAAAGCTGATATTCAGGTTTGGCTCACAAAGAAAAGTGTTCCGTGGTCAAAGGACATGGTGAGAGCTGAACGCCTGGAACTTTCGCAAAAGGTCAACATACCCAGCATTGTGTACCGCATTGACACTCTGGCGGCTGCCCATGGCCATGAAGTGCTTCGTGTACCACCATACCACTGCGAGTTCAAGCCGATTGAACTTATTTGAAGCCAGGTGAAGGGGCACATCGCCAGACGTAACAGGTTTCACTTTGGCTGAAGTTGGAAAGCTCCTCCCGGAAGCACTGGCATCTCTAAGCCAGGAAAACTGGCAGAAGTGCTGTGCTCATGTAGAGCAAGTTGAGGCTGAAGCATGGGAACGTGACATGATTGTAGGCAGTGAAATTGAACCATTTGTTTTCAGCATTTGCGATTCGTGCAACTCCTTCTCCGATGATTCGAGTGTTCATTTCAGTGATGAAGAATTAAGTGGCATCAAAGAACTTGTTTGACTTCCAGGAATGTGTACCCTGTTCATGGGGGTCAACTGGTTGAGCTGGAGCGTGGACACCTTTCTATCCAGCCTCTTCGCGCTGCTTCATGCTGAGCTGATTTCCCAGGAAGGTTTGGTGACCATGATGAAGAAAGCAGTGTTTCCTCGTTGTGTGGCTATGTTTGCAGGGCTTAACAACTCAAAGTGACCCGGGCCTACAAGGAATGACCCAGTGCAATGTTCTGTCATGAAACATATACAGACAGAACGAACGGTCACATGACTTCTGCAAGAACTGTGTGCAAGAAAGGAAGAAATCTGAACCCATCGACCCGAGGTGCTCTCTATAAAAAAAGTTTTCGTATTTTAAACAACGAAAGTCGGCCACCTGTTGCAATGTTGGTGCATTGCATGCAGTCCATATTGCCCCTGTATGCATTTATGTATGACAACAAATCTAATCTTGAGGTAGTGCTATTTCTTGTCACTGCGTGAAACAATACCATAGCCATTTCCTCAACACGGGAAAACAGGCCCAATCAAGGTTGTATGTGTAAGAACAATTGACCCATCAATTTAAATATACTTCCTTTTTTTGGTGAATAACACCCTAGCTAAAGAGCGCTCTTTTCAGTGACAAAAAAAAGAATGTAATTCTTGCTTGAGGGGAGAAAAAACACAGTAGTGAAGAAATCATGCACAATGATTCACAAAAATGTTGCATATCTTCAGACAGGAAACAGGTACTTGAGAAGTCTAGAATATGTTCTGTGCATTCCCTGTGCCAGAAACCAGTATTCCAAGTTACAGAAATCTTTCTGAACTTTCCAATCAATAAAAATGATGTTTCACTTGCACCAAGTGCTTCGGGCTACTACACAGTGCAGTGTCAAAGTCGGTCCCACACAGTTTTGGGGAAAACTAAACCTGCTGCTCTGCTGGCGGCAAGGTGTAATCAATAATATGCCCAGTGTTTGAGGCCCAGAAAAGAGTGAATCTCCTTGGCAACAGCGAAAACGAAAGTTACAGACAAACACCTGTTGTTAACCTGGCCTGGGTGGTGCAGCTGTGCTAACTAACCAATGAATTAACGTCATTTTTTAAAGCAAAGCTCTCTCTTGCATCAACAAGGTAAAGCGCAAATGCTGCAGAATCGCGACAAAATCGCCATCGCTAGTCAAACATAGTTGCGAGCTCACGGGGTTTCAGCTCGCCCAAATGAACACAGTACGCATTAAACGAACACATACGTGTAGTTCATTTCCGAATACACGTAGTGTTTAAGTTATTCGGAACGAAGCAAGGTTTCGAATTTAACTCATAGAAAACATGATAAAAACAATTAATGCTGGCATGGGGATTTGAACCCATGCACCTCAAATTTCGGTGTCGTCTCTCCAGAGCGACGCATTAGACCACACGGCCACAAAACAGTGCGAGTGATACACCTCTTTTTTCTTTCTTTATGGACTACTTGCATAGCCTTCACAGCGTTGCACCTGATGTATAAAACGGAGTATAAGTGGTGTATTCTGCTGTTGTAAATTATGTTTTCTCTTACTCATGGGGCTAATGCAGCTGAGAATGTGGGACTATTTTCTGGAGCGCTCTTACTTGTGTGAACTTTGCCTTCGTAGCTTCCTGTTCATTGCCACCGAAAGTTGTCCGCAAGTATATGCTGGCGTAAAATCATAGCACTCCACAGTGACTACGCTTTTCATGAGAATTAACTTCACACTTTGGCACATTAGTGGTGTTGAGTTGTGCTGTTGCAATTCCGTAACTGGAGCCACATCCCTGACCTCCACACTGCCTTCATACTCAGCATGAACGAATGGCCCTTTCTACACGAGTGTCAGAAAAGAATTATGCCTGCATGCAGGCCCAGCAGCTGTGCTGAAGCACTGGCAAGTTGCCCTGGCATTACTCTTTGGCAATGCAGATTTCCCACCACTGTCGGTCTGCAGTGGAACACACAAGTGGACGCATGGCTGTGTTTATGCCTCACATTATTGAACTGAAAGCCCCAGCCTTCTATGGTCACCTAGTCTTCAATATTGTCAATAAACAAACGATTTAATAGCAAGACATCTCAGCGTCAGTTGGAAAGGCCGCGGGGTATCTTTGCTTTTGCATTTCTTGGTGTAAACCACATTACCTATACGCTGCTCTTCTGAACCCACAGAACAACTTATAACTACACTGTGAAACAGCCATACTTACCAACTTTCTTTTTTGGATCCTTCAAGCAGTACGTCTGGGTATCGACTGTCCGTCGGGCTATAGCTGTTTCAGTGCCTGCTACGGCTGTCCAAGCAAGGCTGCATTCGTCCTGCATCGTCTGGGTACTGGCATTGCGGTGGACTTGAGTGCACTTGAGTGTTTGAGTGCACGCTACGGATGTCTCGGGAGGCCTGTGCTCCTCCTGCATCGTCTGCGTACTGACTGCGCACATCAACGGAACTTGGAGGCGCGTGCACGTCTCGGGCTGCAAAGCAATGGCCAGCGCTCAGATCGGTCAAAGCAGTCGTCATACCTCTGAAACTTACCGTTTGTGGCGCTTCAGTCGGCTGGGGCTGCGGTTTAGGCTGGGGTTTGGGTCGCAACTGCAAAATAAGGGTCGGTAAAGAGAGTGCGTAACTGCACTAAAACTGACATTCCGGCTTCAACAACATTTCTACCATTACAATTATCTCAGTATGTGAGCAGCATGAGCAGCAGCTATGAGAGGTGGGGCAGGTTACTTGTCTCGGCTGCCTTAATAGCGTGCTTCACATAGTTCGAGTTATTTGCCGCTAACGGCGCCGCACAGTAGCACCTTTAATTGAGCACAATTTAAACGAAACCACCGGTGGTGCGACAGCATGCCGTTACTCCGTCAGCTCATTTCAATTAGGACAGCGAACCAAGATAACGAAGCGATGTGAAAATGCGCCGCTTACCGGCTTGTTAGGAACGAAGAGCGTAGGTATCGCTGCCGGATTTAACGATGATTTCAGCGCACTTCCCATCTGGTGTAACCGCCGCGGGTCAAGGGCATAATCCTCGGGTGCGAAGTGTCGACTGCAGACAAGCACCATGCGCTTGTCACATTTGGTGGCCTCGAGTCCAATGCAATGGAGCCAAGCACGGCGCAGCGCTTCATCTCGTGGCAGCCGGTGGCGAGTCAGCCCCGGTTCCTGCTCAACGGCGTCACAACCCAGAACGGAGCATGGACGCTTCGGCATTCTTTCCGTGCATAAAACTACCGGAGGTAGTACATACAAATGTAGCACACGCAAGCGAGTGGCAAACCACAACTCGCCAGAAATCTGATGCGAGCGAAACACACAGTCCACACAGCGCCACCGAAACCGCGCGCAAACGTAAACACAAACGACGCCGGAAAGTTTCAGGGTTGCCACAGCTGGTAGTAGCGGAGCGAAACTAAGCCAGAAAAAGCAGAATCAAGTACTACACTTACAAAACTTAAAGGGACCCCGAAACAATTTTGACGATTTTGTACAAACGTACTGAGTCGTTAGAGTAGGTCCTTCTGATTATTAATTGATGCATCTAAGTGCTCTATACAAAGCGCGTAATTTATTATAAGGTTTTAAAAATGTACAACGCTACCGATTGCAGCACGCAAAGCGGCTGATTTTTTTTCTTTTTTTTTTTTTGTTCAGATCACATTAGAGTGGCCTAGAATATGGGTAAAGTGTTCTAGAATACACTGTAATATGGCAAAGTGTCCAAAGCGCCGCGCGAATGCATGGGAGGAGCGAGGACCTTTTTGTGTGAACTCCCACGCCGCGGCGCTGCTGTACCGGACCCGTGGGCTTACTCCGCTGCGGAAGCCGCGCCAAGGCGGCGGGCGTCTGCTACAAGCCTGTTATTTTGGATGCTATTAGCCAACATCGCCATAATTTAGGATATATTAAGTACCACGTCACCGCAAGGTAATACCGCAGTGACTCACCGCACAGAGAACGCGTTTGCCGGCTGTGAATACGGGTATTTTGTCCATTTCCTTCTAGCTCGCTTGGTCCGCGCTTACGCAGCTGTTTGAGTAACGCATTCCTCGCACTTACTTCATTAGTTATGCGTGGAAAGAGCAACGTGAACGTGCTGCAGTAGAAAATAAGCTGGAGACCGCGATAACCACCAAGAGAACGTAGCAGATATGGCTAGCTCATGCTAACGCTTTTTACACCCTATCGTTTCCTTTCTTTTATTTCATGCGAATCGATTTGCTTTACAAGACTGCATCCCGTGCTCTATTGTTTTTTTTTATTAAAGCGAAATCCTTAACTGGGCTCTTGGGAAGCGGAATGTGTCTGTTTGCCAATGCCGCGGTACCAAGAATAAATACAAACCGCGTAACTCTCACGGCTCATTCAATTGGTATATATACCAAAGTATAGTGTGGAAAGGCACAAATGTGTGACTAAGATGACTGATGGATCATGGCATTACTAACTTGACATACTTGCACTCACGTCACGATTAACGATAACAATATGACCTGTGGTCATAAGACTATCCCAGAAATCCCTCTGATACGGTGGGTGTGACGGTAAAAACGTGTTGAATGCCAATCTCGATCTCAACATGTCGAACTTAGCCATATATCGTCAAGAACTGAGAACACAGGTAAAGGGTAATAATAGTATTGATAATTTCTGGAGTTCTACACCCAAAAATCACAATATGGCTATGAGAGACGTCCCAGTGGAGGGCTTCTTTAATTTCGACCACCTGGGGTTCTTTAACGTTCACCTAAATCTATGTACACGGGTGTTTGATGCATTTCGCCTCCATCGAAATGTAAGCCGCCGTGGCCGGGAATCTAACCCGCGTCCTCGAGCTTTCCAGTACAACCTACCAAAGCCACTAAGCTATAGCACGGCATGTATAGGTAAAGGGTACGCGAGAAATATACGCGGCAAAAAACAAGACAAACCAAAAGTAAATAAAACGCTAACAGTGCAACATTGTGTACGTATGCCTCATTTCATATTTACGAGCAAGCGTCAGAAAACGAACATGATGGATTACGTATGTGCAACTCGCCTTTCGCCTTCTTGTGTTGCAAGAGCGAAAATAACACTCAGCGAATTTGAACATGAAAGTAACTTTAGGAATATTTATTGCGTATGCTCGCTGGTTCGTACACAGCAGATATACTTACTGATCAATAACTACATGTACTTGCAGTTACGTAATGAAAGAGGCAACAAATCACCAAAACATAAACTTTTCATTTTTTGCTGTTATTGAAGGTAACTATTTTAGGAATATGTAGAATCAATAGCGACATTTGTAGTGCATCAAAGACAGTAATTTTCAAGATGATTTTCCACTCAATATAATGCAAGCACAAACATCGCCATGCGCCATGAATGCTTGTTAGTTAACGTAAAAAATCGCACGTTAAGCAATAACTATGATATAATGAGAAGTTACATGTTGGTAATTTCAGAGAGGATTCACGGATTATTAAAACAAGGATATTCTAGTAATAACCTTTACATAACAAATTACTAAATGGCTAGGGCAGTAGTAGCTATCTATTCATTTCAATGGAGAAAAAAAAATATTTGTTTAGCTATTGACGTCCGTCCGTCCGTCCGTCCGTCTGTATTGGCTGGATCGAATGGCTTTTCTTTCGAATGTCTGAATTTGAAAAAAGCTTCGCTCACGGTGAACCTTAAGGTACATCATGCGCGAAGTTTGTATTGAAGAGATATATAGCGTACAGCAAGAATTGTTCGTGTACGCAATCTCTGAAGCGAAATAAGCCAACAATATTGCGGCGTTAGTGCCGTCCTTGCTCTTTCTCTTGCTCCCCTTACACCTTCTCACTCCGCTCTGTTCATAATAAAATATTGTCGTGGCTAAAAAATATGCAAATAAATACATATGCATGTAGCTGTAAACCACTACTGACCGTGAGCGAAAAGCGCGTAATGGTGAGCGAAGCGGTCACTGCACGCACGTAAGTATTTCACTTGAGTCCGCGAGTAACTTACTCTTTTTGTTGCTCTTATTCTTGCAAGCATGGTGCTATTGCCCGCGTACCCATGCGAATAACGTTTCTTTTTTTTTACGTTCTTTCATTGGGCGGGCTCATTTAGCGCGTTTCTACGCACGCACAGTTACCGTAATACCGTTCCCGAACTCTAGCACCGGAGCTGGGCCGCGCTGATGAGTTTGATACGTTAGTTTTTGCATTATCTTGCTGCTCAAGCACAAAGAAACGCTCAAAGATGGGTAAGCTCCATGCAGCACCACACTGTTGAAGTTAAATACAGTTTAAGTGCTTTGCGTGGAAAATGAACGCAAAAAACTACAGCGCGTAGCAGACGACCCTCGCTTCGCGCGGGCTTCGCGAGTGCGAAAAGCCCACGGGTCCGGAGCAGCAGCGGCGCGGCGCGGCAGTTCACAGAAAAAGGCCTTCGCCGGAGCCGGCGCTTTGGACACTCTCCCATATTCTAGGTCACTCTAACGGTGTTACAGTGGCTAAAATGGGGAAGTGTGCCGAGCGGCAGGCAGCGCCTATGGGGCGCATTGAAGCCGCCGGCAGGCAGCCGCGAGGGGGCGCGCGCTGACGTATCCAGGTAGGGAGCCTACATGCAAGCGCTGTTTTAGGGTGGTGACAACCTTTGTAAGGGTACTTGCCACCGCCAGCTAAATTGGCGGGTAAAATTTTCCGCTAAATATAGCACGTGGGAATCAAAATGGCTAAAAGACCAGCCGACAGACCGCGTTTCCTGCGCCCGTTGGTGCCGTGAAACTAATTCATTTTTTAAAAATAAACTCTGGCCTCAGCAGCCAGAGACCCATAGCGTGTCTGAGAGCAGTGCATGGCACGTCTACGTATTAGTTAAACAGGCTTGTAATCACAGTTTTTATTACAGCACAATTAGAAAAACACCCTTTATATAGTGTGTACAAGGGGAAGGCAACGACAATGTTTAATGCAGTTCACATTCTTGGTGTGAGAAAATACTACCACGAGCACGCCACCGTTCCTAATAACTTGTTGCTTTGTATGCTACCAAAAAAAATAAGTTTGATGTGTTAAAATAAAAGGAACAGGCAACTAGTATATTAAAGATGTATGCAGGTTTCGTGTGCGCATTGGTGCAAAACTAAATTAAAGAACTTTATTAGATCGCGTGCCAAAACGGGTACATCAGAGCGTGACAAAAAGAATCCAGGGATGCGCCGCGACTTCTAGGGAAATCGAGAATCAAAATGGCTACTCACCAAATTTGGCGGTAAATAGCGCTGAAAATTTTGGAGTTGTCACCACCCTAAAACAGCGCTTGCATGTAGGCTCCCTATATCCAGGGAACACACATATTCGCTGACGTATCCAGGAAGCATCCAGGGAACACAGATATTCAAAGCAGAGGGGTGAACCAGAAGCTGATGTAGGCTGAAAATGGAATAACTTCTTAAACTGTAGAAGGGAAGCATCCAATTTGATCAATGAGAAGATCAGAAGAAAGGGGAGCCAATGGTTGTCAGAAGTAAACAAAAAGGATAGAAAAGCAGCGAAGAAATTTTGGAAACATCTCAACTCCTTGAGTAATAAGACTAGCCTAGAGCAGAGGTTTATAGTTACAGCTCAAGGTGTTCGACTAGAGGGAGATGAGGCAATGTAACATATAAGAACAATGATGACAGAAAAATTTAAAGAACGAAACATAGCATGTGCTCAATCAGGTGAGGATGGACTAGTCAGTGCAGTGGCTCCACTGGCACAAAGCGAGTGGGAAAGGGCAGAGAAGAGGGTTCCTAGTAGCACGTCGACAGGTCCTGATGGCATCCCAATTATGTTGATAAAGACATTGGGCCCAGAATCTAAGAAAGCATTAAGAGAGGCAGTGAGCAAAATGATAATGGACGGTAAAGCCCCCGACGGGTGGAGACTGAGCAGGATGAGGATGATATATAAGGGAAAAGGGGACAAAGCCGACATAAACAACTACCGTCCCATAACAGTGACGTCAGTGGTTTACAGGGTGGTGATGCAGATTATAAAGGACAGACTGCAGGCATGGGTGGAGAGCGAGGAGGTGCTGGGGGAACTACAAAATGGGTTCCGAAAACAAAGAAGGTTAGAAGATAATCTGTTCTCATAGACATAGTGTATTGAAATAGCAGAAAAGGAACACAGGCCCCTATGGCTTGCCTTTCTGGATATCAAAGGAGCCTATGACAGTGTAATCCAAAAGGATTTGTGGGACATACTGGGCACTCTAGAGGCGGAAGAAGGAGTAAGAAATCTTTTAAAAGATATCTATAAAAGTAACAAGGTGCTTATAAAATGGGAAAACAAGGTATCTGGGCCTATAGAGATACAGCAGGGGCTTAGGCAGGGGTGCCCTCTGTCACCTCTGTTGTTCATGCTGTATTTACAAGGATTAGAGAAAAAATTAGAGAGGAGCGGACTTGGCTTCAACCTTTCCTATTTCAAGCAAGGACAATGGATTAAACAGTCATTACCAGGACTGATGTATGCGGATGACATTGTACTTATGGCTGACAGCAAGGAAGACTTGCAGAGATTAATGGACATCTGTGATAAAGAGGGAGATAGCTTAGATTTGAAGTTTAGTAAAGAAAAATCGGCAGTCATGACTTTTAATGATAATCAGGGCAGTGAGCATAGGATACAGGAGGTTACGCTGGAGGTGGTGGATAAGTACAAATATCTTGGAGTGTGGATAAACAATGGGGCTGAGTACCTAACGGAACATGAAAAATATGTGACGGCTAAAGGTAGCAGAAATGCAGCTGTGATGAAAAATAGGGCACTGTGGAATTACAATAGGTACGAAGTGGTGAGAGGGATTTGGAAAGGGGTGATGGTCCCTAGTTTGACTTTCGGCAATGCGGTCCTGTGCATGAGATCAGAGGTTCGAGCAAGGTTGGAAGTTAAGCAGCGAGGGGTAGGTATAAGCAGCGAGGGGTAGGTAGACTGGCTCTGGGAGCACACGGAAATACACCAAATCAGGGGGTACAGGGTGACATGGGATGGTCGTCATTCGAGGGCAGGGAAGCCAGCAGCAAGATAGAATTTGAGGAGCGATTGAGAGAAATGGCAGAAAAGCGGTGGGCAAGGAGAGTTTTCAGTTATTTGTACATGAGGAATGTTGATACAAAATGGAGGAAGCTGACCAGAAAACTGTCAATCAAATATTTGGACTGCAGGACGGGTGCAAACCAGGAAACAGCGGTTAAGAAAAAGGTTAAGGAAACAGAGAGGGGTCTGTGGAAAACAGGGATGCAGACGAAATCAGCACTGGGAACATACCGAACTTTCAAGCAAGAAATTGCCAAAGAAAATATCTACGATAATTCTAGGGGAAGCTCTCTGTTGTTTGAAGCCAGGACGGGAGTATTGCGGACTAAGATGTACCGAGTCAAGTACCAAGGTATAGACACGTTGTGCTGTGCGTGTGGAGAAGAGGAAACGGCCGAACACCTCATACTTTTCTGTAAAGGGCTTAACCCTACAGTGCAAGGCAACGGGGGTGATTTTTTCAACGCATTGGGGTTTAGGGACAGTGAAGGCAAAGTAGACTTTAAGCGGGTAGAAATAACCAAACAAAGGTTATCTGATTGGTGGACAAAATCAAGGCAGGGGTGAAATTTCACCCACCACAAAGTACAAAATATGTTAATAGTCATGGCTAGGTGGCGTATGCCACCGCCCGGTTTAAAGTGTTCAGCCTCATCCATCCATCCATCCACGTAGGGTGCCCTGATGCCAGCGCCGCCGTTCAAGGAGGAGACAACCCCGCTGGCGCCGCCACATTTAATCACACGAGCTCAGACTCAGCTACGCTTGCGTTCATAAATAGTGTTACTCGCGGCGCACTTCCAAGTGCTTTGCCTTGATGAGGATTTTTTTATCGGTATCGCATCTGCACATCTTTATAACCAATAGCCGTTAACTCGTCGAAGGTCGAAGACGTAAATGTATGGCGCCGGGAACATGCTCCAAGTTGCCTAATTCAATCACATTTAATATGCCGTGTGTATGTTTGAAATAAGCACCTTTTTTTTTTTTCGCTTCGTTGCTTGGTATATAAGGCTTGCGAACCCCTGTGTATGGAAGTTTTTCTTTTTCGCTGCTGTATTTTGGTTTACACGTCACGCCTCCTTTACCGTACCCAGCCACTCTCGCACGGCGGTTAGTGCGCGAGTGGCTATGCGACGCGCGCTCGCAAACCATAGCCTACTCAGCATCGGTGCAGTGCTTAGTTCGTGAGCGAGGATCAGAGAATACTTTCTTATTTATGAAAAACACGATGCGATAGTCTAAACTTTCTTGACACTTACCTCGCAAATGTAGGAGCTATCTGTTGCCTTCCAGTGATACCGCTTGTGGGGATGCGCGACTCTCACGAGTCCCCTGATGTTGTTTTCCCCGCATGTCTCCTGTAGTCCGGCTTCTCTGCGTGGCTAAGCCCGGCGGTGGTTGCGGCGCGTTGCGAGAGATGGCGCTAGTGTCGTGATGCTAACGCCACCGATGGGCGAGGTCACTAGGGAGAAAAAGGTCGGAGGCGCTCTCTCTTTGGCTGGAGATCGGCGACCAACACGCACGGACGCTTCGCGCGTGCGCCGGCCCGCTTCGCGCGACCGTCGCGCGAGGCTTAGAGCGGGACACCGGTATGGACGAACACGGATCGTTCGAGCGCGCCACCGTTCGCGTGACTGTACACGTGAACGACTAGGCGATGGTGTCATAGCATGGGGCGAACGTATTCGCTCGCTAACGGGTCGCGGTGTGTCGGACTTCCTTGATTTGTCACGCGCCCGTGTGAATGTTCAATTGGTAGTAATTCGGCTAGTGTGTATTAGTGTATGAAAGGTGCAATAAATGCCCTTTTGATTGTTTGCACTACTGCGTTGTCGTTCCTTTGTCCCAAGAGCACATGTGAGACCCCACACGCTTTACTTGGGCTTCCCATCTCTTCCTTCGCTCTGGGTCACGGGGGAAGCGTAAACAACGAAGCCCTTTATGCGTCGATCCGGTGCACTTGGGAACACAACAGCCCGTCATGTCGACTCGATGCACTTGACAAGCTTGTCATTCATGCGGCTGAACACTGTCCAGCAACTAGAAGCGTCAGCGAAGCATCCGCGCGCACTGTGTCTCGAACTAAGCACCGGCACCAAGTAATCGCAACCGCTCGCTGTGATTCAAGATGGCGTCGCAGCGAGAAAGCGGCGGCGCGGGGGCGGTCAAAGGATGGCACCACCTTGAACGGCGGCGCTGGCATCGAGCGCTGGCAGTGGCACAAGGTAAATTTTTGAAAAAGAAAAATAATAATCAGAGGTATACAAAAATGCTAGATAAAGAACATGTATAGTATACCTGATTAAATCAAGCAGGCTAGGTGACTATTTGTCGCCGCCCCGTTTCAAAGGGGATGCCAATAAATCATCATCATCAGCGAGTCGCGCCGGCTCTGCTGCTTCAGTGACGCCGCCCGCCCTGACCTGTGGAAAGTTACGTTCGTTTCTTTTTATGCTGCAGCATGTCTATATGCGTACTAATGGTTCAAAAACGTTGTTTCGTGTCTGGATGCTACTATCGTACTGCTGCTCAATTTCTGCTCGCCGTGAACTGCCTGAGTTTCTACGATTTCGTCAAAGCTCCCAGCTGTGGCAACTGTGAAGGGGGCGATCTGACACTTCTCCTTAGCATTGAGGATGCAGACCATGAATTGGATGCACTGCTGGATAGTGGGAAGGTTGAAGAAGCTTCTCACATGATAAAGAAGTCCACAATGGTTTATTTACGCAGGATATAGCACACAAGCACACGGACGGTGAAAGCAACAGACGGAACACAGCGCTAACAACTGAGTGTTTTGTGGACGAGAGCAGATATATATATATATATATATATATATATATATATATATATATATATATATATATATATATCGACACACAGAGGCAATGTACAAGGAAGACACAAACAAATCAACCTAGCAAGTTCAACTGACACATGCGCCTACCGCGACAAACACTCAGTTAATTCTTAGCGCTGTGTCCCGTCTGTTTCTTTCGCCGCCCGTGTGCTTCTGCGCTACTGTGTAAATAATGTCATACCAACCAGCCCACCAGTCTGTCGTTTTGAATCCGCAATGCTACCCGACCATGATTACCCTGAAAAGATGAGCGACTCGCGGTTAGTCTTCTGCATGACAGGGTAAATACCCAGTAGTCTGTGCGCAAGAAATGTTTTGACGAGCTCCTTGTTGCCACCGGCAAAGCCATCGAACAGGTGGCGATGTTCACCAAGTTCTGCGTCAATGGGGGCCTCATTCACCCTTCGGAGAAGCTCTTCTCATTCCATAGACGCCCTTGAAACCATGCACTGTTTTCGATGTGGTTCAGTTACAACGAGCTGCACAGTGACAGCTTGGAAGAGCTTGTCTACTGTCCGCACAAAAACGACGTCATATTGGGCTGTGCACCGCATGGCCCCAGCCTTACCAACCAAGTTACAAAATTATTTTTGGTCATCCGTTTTCCCTTCTACACGAAGGCACTCAACAAAGAGAGAGTCTTACCGAGGACCAGGAGTGGGCCGTCCAGCGGGCCAGGGCCATTGCCGAGGATCTCGAAAGATTTTTCTCCGGCGATGGACCCCTGGCAGCCTAGCCCCGGGCACCAACAGCCTTAACCGCTGGACAAATAAAGTTTATTCCTATCCTATCCTACCGTGAAAAGAAGAAGCACCTGAAGCTCAGTCGTGTCACTTAGCAGAGAATAACATAAGGCTGACAACGTTCTGTTTCAACTGTTTGTCAACAATTTAAAACATTTTTTTTCTCGTGAGAAAAAAAGCACCAGCTCAGGTGCGTCACGTAGCAAAAAATAATCGCTGACGGAGAATGGTGTGTTTTAAACGGATTGTGAGGCACTCTTCAAAAATTAGTTGTTTGCGTAAACAGTGCGTCAAAAAACAAAATGTTTACTTCCAAGTTACCACTGGGAATTTCCTTTAAGTTCGATAAGGTGTCAGCCGGAGTAAATCGTCTAAAGCAAGCTACTTTCTACCATCGACGCGCGATCAATCGGATTGTTACCTTGGCGCCTTTCAATTACGAAAGGGCTAGCATAGCCACTCTATCGCCATTTGCCGCCATGCACGAGCGATAATATATATTACGAAGATTTCTTTTTTTGTTATTGCATATTCGGCTGCGCGCGCGGACGATCGCATTCCACGCAGCGCCCTTGCACTGCGGCTGCTAGCCGCCGTCGCGGTCGACGTATAAGTAAAACCCCTTGATGTTATAAAGTAGCGACACTCTCCTCCGCGCGCGCGCGCTTTCCTCCTCAATTCTCCTCGGATTTGTCCCCTCCCCGGGCCGGCGCGGTGCGTACGGCACGCTGAACCCTCCTTTGGCTCGCTGCAACCGCATTAGCATCAATGCGCGTGCTTGTTTATTCGGCCTTTTGAAGCGTTTTATGGGAATTTAACCCTTGTGAAACTGTCATGACGAAAGTATGCTTCCGATAGAACGTCGTGACATTTTTTTTTTGAGGACGCTTCGATAAATACAAGCGCAAGCGCTCCGTAAAATTAGTGCCAAGCAGAGGTTGAGCTGTTTGCCTCTACGTCGCCACTTGGGTTGTCCGTAACACGGAGGTGTATTGGGCGCATATAAGCTGCGTAGAGTGTAAACGAGAATTTAGTTCATAATCCTGGCTCTTAAAAGGCTCAGAGAAGGTAACCAAGAAGAAAGTGATAGTTGACTTAAAGTGAATTCGCCAAAATGAGTGGGCCAAAAGCCTTTGTACGAATGCCACTGTGCAAAATACGTGCTGTGTTTGCGAAACAGCCAACATAGAACTTTACACACGCGTCTGTGTTCCGTCCCTATGAAACGACGAGAAATTGCATTTCATCACCTCTGGGAGTACCCTAAGTCTCTAAAAAAAAAAGGCTGATTGCTCACACGGAAACTTCTAAGACTGTGGCACTTGATGATTAACTTACAGCATTGAAGATATGAAGTTTATCAGAATTGAGGGAGATTATCAGAAGCACTTGCCCTTGTGCTTTATGAGCATGCGCGAATAATACATGCCAGATACGTAACTTCGCCTCCGTGCGTATGGCTTTTTTACTTCACGGCGGCTGCCAAGATAGCATTGAGCGGTTGTTAATTGACTGATTTTTATACTTTCGCTTAACCAACTCAAGTGCATATCCCTATATATATATATATATATATATATATATATATATATGCAGGAAAGAAGGTAACTGTTTGGTTTATTTCAACGAAATAATACTTATTCATGGTTTTTTGGCACGATGAAAATCGTTACTAGTATTTCGTATCTGACGGCACTGAACTACAGAATGATCTAGGCGTCACCGGAAGGTTGCGGACCGGACCGGTGGACGGTTAGAAAAAAAGTGCAACTTCACCTACGAATATAAGGAAAGCTGTAAGATTCACCTCGCAAAGAACGACGTGCTTAGAAGGCGCGAAATCCTTTCTCCCGATGTTATGGAGCCACGGAACCGGCCAACGACATTCCCTTCTCCTCGGGAAATAGAAAATAATGCTAGCCCTTTCTCTGGCCTGCTGCTGCATTGAAACGCGCAGAAACAAGGCATTTCCACAGAGAACGAAGCTCAGATTCTTACCGAAAGACGGGAAAACAAGGAAACGCACGTTCGGAGCGGCAGGGCGACCACCACTTGGACAGCGCATGGCGGGCGGGAGAAACTGAAGGCGCGCGAAAGCAAGTTTCGCGCCGTTTTCGTGACGTAAGGGTCACCTGATGGGGTAGTATCGCGCGCCGCAGCCATTCAGCGTCGCGGATGCGCCCGCCTCCGCGAAAGACGGGGAGAAAAAGAGGAGGTTGACCACGCAGGCGAGGGTGTTGCGGCCTAGATCAAAGCGTGTCGCTGCTTTCTAACATCAAGGGGTTTTACGTAGGTATAAGCGTGTGTCAGCGCCACCTGGCGGTTTCCTCCCAAAGGGGCACGCGCGAGCCGGGGCGTTCGACACACTTCCCCATTCTAGCCACTGTAACGGTGTTAGAAGATAGGTGCTCCGACGGCGCGCCCGCGCTGGGGTGAGAGAGCGGCCACTTCGTGTGACCGGAAGTGAGCGCTGCCGCTAGGGGCAGCACGTGTTCAGGAGGCCTTGGAAAAGCGGCACAACAGTGGATAATTTACGACCTCCATCAGCATTTAAACACCTATACCCAAAGATATGCAATTTGTTGTTATTTATACGCCAAATCCTGAGAAGGGAGAAGGTTTCATGCCACTTACAGTCAAAATACCGTCATTTCGAACACGAGAGAGACGCCTTGTCTGCTCGAGCAGACGGCGCGCTGCGCTTACCGCTGCTCGCCGCGTCGGAGTCAATCGGAATGTCGGCAGAAATATAAAGGGACGTTCCCACAACCAAGTAGAGTCGTTTTAAGCAGGCGAACGACATCATCATCATCAGCCTATATTTATGTCCACTGCAGGACGAAGGCCTCTCCTTGTGATTTCCAATTACCCCTGTCTTGCGCTAGCGTATTCCAACTTGCGCCATATATAGGCGAACGACATATATTCATCGAAATAAAGCACTTCTGGCGCGCGTGCCCATAAAAGCGCCAACAAAGCGAGCGAAAAAGTGGCCCCCAGAACATGTGCTGCCCCTTGCGGCAGCGGCGTGCGTAGTCACACTAAGTGGCCGCGCCTCGCGCCGCCGTCGGATCACTTTCCTTTTTACACCGTGCTTTAGACACTCTCCCATATTCTAGGTCACTGTACTTCGCGCGCTGGCTCCAAGACAACCGGAAGTAGACGATAACGTACATCACAACATGACGTAGAGCCAGCGAAGGCGGAGCTTAGCCCCGATCACTCAGCGAACGAGTTGAGGAGGAAATGCATGGCTAGGGAGGAGGGCAACTTGTAATCGTCCGTATCTCTCTTAATATGAGACGCTTCTCATATTAAGAGAGATACGAATATAAGATATTAATATACTATATTAATTAATATAATTATCAATTAATTAAGATAAGATATTAATTAATATACGATATTAAGAGAGATACTATTGTGACACGAATGTTTTCAATCAATCAATCAATCTGTTTATTTCCGTCTTTTGTGTACACGATACAACGAAAATAGGTGGCAAGAGAAAAAAGCTGCTTTGTCGCAGCTTGACTGAGCTCTTGCCACCCGTACAGCAGCAAATATGCATGCAGGAAATGAGCATACAGAGACGTTTTTCATTTTCTTTTTGCAGCTTCAGATGAAGATCACCGTCTTACAGAACGTACGAGCAGCATAATAAGAAGTATTGAAAACAAAATACACACAAAATACAAACAGAAACTACATGAGGACACGTATAAGATATCACCATAAACATTATTTAAACGTTTTAGAATAAGCAAATCAAGAAAGATCTATTCAAGATACTAGATACAAAGATCAAATATTCCCTTTTTTGGTAGTGTTAGTATGTCTATATCTCGTGCATAGAATTCGTTCAATGTAAGTGGCATTCTGTGTCGAATCCTTTCTGTGCCATAATGTGTACGGGAGAAAGGAATTTCAAAAGGTGGCTTGTACCTAAAAAGGTACAACGCTATGTTTTCCTTTAAATTGGCTAGGTCTAAAAACTTTTCAATTTTGCCAAGTTGAGCATTTTTATACATTAGTAGTAATTTGTGGAGGCAGATTTTGTCCGCTTTTATAATTCTATGCTTACGAAATAGTGGATCTGTGTGTTTAGAAACGGGGCGTTATGAATGCACCGCACTGCCTTTTTCTGCATTATCGTAAGTTTGTGTAGGTTTCTAAGTGTGGTGTTTCCCCAGACTGATGCGCAGTAATACAAGTGGGAATTTAACAAGACGCAATATAAAGCCCTTTTCGCATTTGCTGGAAGTATGTAGCGACAACGACTTAGCACACCAGCAGCTTTGCTTAACTTCGTTAGTAGGTTTTTTTTATGTGGTCATTCCAAGACATGTGCTCCGTGAAAACGACTCCGAGTAATTTTACCGACTTATCAATTGTGATTTCGTAAGGACCTAGGGTTATGAATCCAGTTGCTATTTCCGCAGTTCCCAGTGGACGAAACAGGATGCACTTCGTTTTTGATTAATTTAGGTTAAGCCGATTTCTTTTACACCACAGGTAAAGTAGGAAGGTCGTAGCCTTAGGTATTATCTCTTTCATATTTATGCCATCTATAAGGACTGAGCAATCGTCTGCATATATAAGGTACTGGAATTTATTGTAAATTTCTACGATATCATTTATGTAAAAAAGGAAGAATGTTGGTCCCAGTATACTCCCCTGAGGAACTTCCGACTCAGTGGGCATCAGCCTGGATTAATGTTTGTTTAGTTCGACGTATTGTAGGCGAGAGTTTAAATAGCTTTGGATTAGTTGCAAAGCCGGTCCTATAAAGCCATAGCGTTCTAATTTATCCAGTAGTATTTGATGGTTGACTCGATCAAAGGCCCTGCTGAAGTCTAAGAAGATACCTAATGTCATGGTCTTATTTTCGAAATGTTCCAGAATAGTTTCCTTTTTGACGAGAAGTGCTGTTTCAGTACTTCGTCCTTTTCTGAAACCATGTTGACAGTCAGTAAGGAGGTTTTGTTTTTTGGAGAAATTTTCTATCCGAGCGTTTATAATTTTTTCTAGTCCTTTTGAGAAAATGGGCAACACAGACACAGGTTGATAATTGCCTAAGTTGTGTTTATCGCCGTTTTTGTAGATCACTGTTACCTTCGCTACTTGCATTCTACTAGGAAAAACGCCCGTCGTGAGGGACAAATTATATATGCGCGTTAATATCGGTGCAAGTAAATTCAATCACATACTTAATTGGCTTAATTTGAAGTTCATCAGTGTCTTGACTGCGACTGTTTCTGAGTCCCTGAAAAATGCTGAATGTTGTAATCTAGCAATATGATTTGTTGCTTCAGGACAATATGTGCTACTGCCGATTCCGAGAAAAAAGTCATTGAAAGAATTTGCAAGGTCCGTTCCAGTTACAGTCATGTTTCCAATCGTCAGGTTTTCAACTGTTGTTTTACTTCTTTTTCGGTTCAATACTTCGTTAAGGTTCTTCCATAAGATGTCACTATTTCGAAGGCAATTTTCATCAAACATACGACTGTAATATTCATCTTTAGATTTCTTTAAAATTTTATTAAGCTTATTTCGAAATACTTTATATTCTTTAAATTTTTCGATCCTTCGGGATGAAAGGAACGACTCGAAAAGTTTTTTTTTTGTTTGTTTGATTAGCTTGATGTGGTCATACGTTATCCACGGCTTGCGCAGCTTTTTTTGCTTGTGATATGTGTGCATAGAAAAAGAACACAGGTAATGCTTTTTCAGGATGCTCAAAAAGGTATGATAGCTCTTGTTGGTATCTTCGATTGCGTATGTTTGACTCCAATCAACCTGGGCAATTTTGCGCCTAAATATATCTTATGTCTGTGGCGATATTTTACGATAAGTTGTCTCAGGCCATGCATGTTTTTGTAAATCATTGTTCCGCTTAAGCATGCAAAATGTTGGCAAATGTCTAATGTCTGAAGTTCTAATGTCTAATGAATGTCTAATGAATGTCTAATGTCTGAAGTTACAACGCCAGATGCAACTTTTTCAGTAATAGCGTTAGTAATAAAAAAAGTCTAGCAGAGATGCCTTTGATTTAGTTACACGTGTTGGAGTGGAAATAATGTTCTCAAAGACATTTCCTTGTAGCAAGAGTAAAAGTTCCATGGTGCGGCCCGAGTTCGCTAGAATATCAATGTTCAGGTCACCCCCAATTGTAAGCAACCACTTGCACTCGTTGGCACGCGAAAGCAGAGAGTCGAGAAAACTTAAGAACGTGGCAACATTACCAGTTGGCGGTCTGTACAATACGGCAAACACACTATTACCTCGTTTAATACAGATGATTTCAAAGTCTCTGGTGGCAATGCTAAATTCACTTATGACGTCAAAGCCTGGTACTGCTACCTGTATCGACACCCCACCTTCTCAGCTATCTTGACGACTTAAAAAGAAATGACTGTAGCGAGGTAAAACAAAGGGATCAGAGTTGTCATTGTACCAAGTCTCGGTGAACATGATTACATCAAAAGAGATTTTGAATGACTCTAACAGAACAGCGATGTTATCGTGCTTTCGTTGAATGGATCTTGTGTTCAGGTGAAAGATCTTAAACAGTTTGTGTGGTTCACAGGGTAAAGCAATTGATACAGCCTCCGGGAGAATACAATCGACTGCCATCCTGGTATTGGCACGGAAATCAGGCTGCGCAAAAAATGCGCATTTCTAGTCGCCCGCGCAAATCTTACCAAGATCGCTTTATCGCTGCAACGTGCGATTTTTCGTCGCGACGTGCGAAAATGTTGCCGTTTTTCACCCAAACAAATTTCCATCCCGCTTCGCGTTTGCGGGCTACTGCCATGCCTAAAAGTCTCTTCATAAATTGGCAGAGGTGCTCATTTATGTAAATTGGCTCGTCTGTCGAGGAATCCAAAGATGAGTCAGTCGGCAGGCCCAACTTTGTGTTTGTGAGCTTTGTTTTGCGTGCTTTTTCAAGAACCTTGTCGCGCTTACCTCGCCTCACGAACTGGACCACGATGTTCCTTTTAGTTTTATCTTTTGTTAAAACCCTGTGACATACGTCTACATCAGCGACTGAAATTGGTTCATCGATTTCCTTGCCAATTTTGCTGAGGATATCCGAAAGGCACTCATTTGGTTTTTCTTTGACGTTTTTGATTTTTAGGTTCCGGTTACGCGAGTATTGCTTTGACTTCCCGAGGTCAGCTTGGCAAGCAGTAAGGTCCCTTTCAATAGAGATTACCTTCAGTCGGAGCGTTTCATTTTCATTCTTCAGCAGCTTATTTTCAATCAGGGAGGCTTCGAGCCTCTTGTTAGCTTCATCAAGGCCATTGCTGACAAACGTCATGCTGCGTTTCATCTCTTCTATATCTGCCCGAATATTGCTTTCTTCTAGACGGATACTTCTTTCCAGAGATTCTCGGAGACTTTTGAATTCATTTCGGAGCTCCTCCTTGATTTCATGGAAACACTTTTGCATTTCCTTCGACATTACTGATAGCAACCGGGACAAAGTGCATATAAGTTTCACAACACACTGTGGCAGCAGTGACAGCAACACTTATATAGGTGACCTAATGAGGCGAAAATGGAAAGTTTGTTAACCTGCAATGTGAAGCGGGGTCCGATTAGTGGTTGTGGTCGATGCTGTCACTGCTGCCAAATGATGTGTCCACAGAGCACCGCTCGTTATATGGGCTGTGTGATGGTCACGCGGTCCCGCTGTCTTGCGCTGTCAGGACTGGAATGCTCCAGGCTTTGCGCAGCGGCCTTGCTTTGTCACTTGTCACCCCTCACACAGGCCCGTTCGCCAGCGATTCGGATGCAATTATGCTAGTTTTGTCGACGGCAGATCTGCAATGTGAAGCCGGGTCCGATTAGTGGTTGTGGTTGATGCTGTCACTGCTGCCAAATGATGTGTCCACAGAGCACCGCTGGTTATATGGGCTGTGTGATGGTCCCGCTGTCTTGCGCTGTCAGGGACTGGAATGCTCCAGGCTTTGCGCAGCGGCCTTGCTTTGTCACTTGTCACCCCTCACACAGGCCCGCTCGCCAGCGATTCGGATGCAGTTATGCCAGTTTTGTCGACGGCAGATCTGCAATGTGAAGCAGGGTCCGATTAGTGGTTGCTGGTCGATGCTGTCACTGCTGCGAAATGATGTGTCCACAGAGCACCACTGGTTATATGGGCTGTGTGGTGGTCACGCGGTCCCGCTGTCTTGCGCTGTCAGGACTGGAATGCTCCAGGCTTTGCGCAGCGGCCTTGCTTTGTCACTTGTCACCCCTCACACCGGCCCGTTCGCCAGCGATTCGGATGTAATTATGCTAGTTTTGTCGACGGCAGATCTGCAATGTGAAGCAGGGTCCGATTAGTGGTTGTGGTTGATGCTGTCACTGCTGCCAAATGATGTGTCCACAGAGCACCGCTCGTTATATGGGCTGTGTGATGGTCACACGGTCACGCTGTCTTGCGCTGTCAGGACTGGAATGCTCCAGGCTTTGCGCAGCGGCCTTGCTTTGTCACTTGTCACCCCTCACACAGGCCCGTTCGCCAGCGATTCGGATGCAGTTATGCCAGTTTTGTCGACGGCAGATCTGCAATGTGAAGCAGGGTCCGATTAGTGGTTGTGGTCGATGCTGTCACTGCTGCCAAATGATGTGTGCACAGAGCACCGCTCGTTATATGGGCTGTGTGATGGTCACGCGGTCCCGCTGTCTTGCGCTGTCAGGACTGGAATGCTCCAGGCTTTGCGCAGCGGCCTTGCTTTGTCACTTGTCACCCCTCACACAGGCCCGTTCGCCAGCGATTCGGATGCAGTTATGCCAGTTTTGTCGACGGCAGATCTGCAATGTGAAGCAGGGTCCGATTAGTGGTTGTGGTCGATGCTGTCACTGCTGCCAAATGATGTGTCCACAGAGCACCACTGGTTATATGGGCTGTGTGGTGGTCACGCGGTCTCGCTGTCTTGCGCTGTCAGGACTGGAATGCTCCAGGCTGTGCGCAGCGGCCTTGCTTTGTCACTTGTCACTCCTCACACAGGCCCGTTCGCCAGCGATTCGGATGCAGTTATGCTAGTTTTGTTGACGGCAGATCTGCAATGTGAAGCAGGGTCCGATTAGTGGTTGTGGTTGATGCTGTCACTGCTGCCAAATGATGTGTCCACAAAGCACCGCTCGTTATATGGGCTGTGTGATGGTCACGCGGTCCCGCTGTCTTGCGCTGTCAGGACTGGAATGCTCCAGGCTTTGCGCAGCGGCCTTGCTTTGTCACTTGTCACCCGTCACACAGGCCCGTTCGCCAGCGATTCGGATGCAGTTATGCCAGTTTTGTCGACGGCAGATCTGCAATGTGAAGCAGGGTCCGATTAGTGGTGGTGGTCGATGCTGTCACTGCTGCCAAATGATGTGTCCACAGAGCACCACTGGTTATATAGGCTGTGTGGTGGTCACGCGGTCTCGCTGTCTTGCGCTGTCAGGACTGGAATGCTCCAGGCTGTGCGCAGCGGCCTTGCTTTGTCACTTGTCGCTCCTCACACAGGCCCGTTCGCCAGCGATTCGGATGCAGTTATGCTAGTTTTGTTGACGGCAGGTCTGCAATGTGAAGCAGCGTCCGATTAGTGGTTGTGGTTGATGCTGTCACTGCTGCCAAATGATGTGTCCACAAAGCACCGCTCGTTATATGGGCTGTGTGATGGTCACGCGGTCCCGCTGTCTTGCGCTGTCAGGACTGGAATGCTCCAGGCTTTGCGCAGCGGCCTTGCATTGTCACTTGTCACCCCTCACACAGGCCCGTTCGCCAGCGATTCGGATGCAGTTATGCCAGTTTTGTCGACGGCAGATCTGCAATGTGAAGCAGGGTCCGATTAGTGGTGGTGGTCGATGCTGTCACTGCTGCCAAATGATGTGTCCACAGAGCACCACTGGTTATATAGGCTGTGTGATGGTCACGCGGTCCCGCTGTCTTGCGCTGTCAGGACTGGAATGCTCCAGGCTTTGCGCAGCGGCCTTCCTTTGTCACTTGTCACCCCTCACACCGGCCCGTTCGCCAGCGATTCGGATGCAGTTATGCTAGTTTTGTTGACGGCAGATCTGCAATGTGAAGCAGGGTCCGATTAGTGGTTGTGGTTGATGCTGTCACTGCTGCCAAATGATGTGTCCACAGAGCACCGCTCGTTATATGGGCTGTGTGATGGTCACGCGGTCCCGCTGTCTTGCGCTGTCAGGACTGGAATGCTCCAGGCTTTGCGCAGCGGCCTTGCTTTGTCACTTGTCACCCCTCACACAGGCCCGTTCGCCAGCGATTCGGATGCAGTTATGCCAGTTTTGTCGACGGCAGATCTGCAATGTGAAGCAGGGTCCGATTAGTGGTTGTGGTCGATGCTGTCACTGCTGCCAAATGATGTGTCCACGGAGCACCACTGGTTATATGGGCTGTGTGATGGTCACGCGGTCCCGCTGTCTTGCGCTGTCAGGACAGGAATGCTCCAGGATTTGCGCAGCGGCCTTGCTTTGTCACTTGTCACCCCTCACACAGGCCCGTTCACCAGCGATTCGGATGCAGTTATGCCAGTTTTGTCGACGGCAGATCTGCAATGTGAAGCAATGTCTGATTAGTGGTTGTGGTCGATGCTGTCACTGCTGCCAAATGATGTGTCCACAGAGCACCACTGGTTATATGGGCTGTGTGGTGGTCACGCGGTCCCGCTGTCTTGCGCTGTCAGGACTGGAATGCTCCAGGCTTTGCGCAGCGGCCTTGCTTTGTCACTTGTCACCCCTCACACAGGCCCGTTCACCAGCGATTCGGACGCAGTTATGCCAGTTTTGTCGACAGCAGATCTGCAATGTGAAGCAGGGTCCGATTAGTGGTTGTGGTTGATGCTGTCACTGCTGCCAAATGATGTGTCCACAGAGCACCACTGGTTATATGGGCTGTGGTGGTCACGCGGTCCCGCTGTCTTGCGCTGTCATGACTGGAATGCTCCAGGCTTTGCGCAGCGGCCTTGCTTTGTCACTTGTCACCCCTCACACAGGCCCGTTCACCAGCGATTCGGATGCAGTTATGCTAGTTTTGTCGACGGCCGATCTGCAATGTGAAGCAGGGTCCGATTAGTGGTCGATGCTGTCACTGCTGCCAAAAAATAGCTGTAGCTGTAGCTGTATCCTACACGTCTACGAAATTTGTCCGAACCGTTTCAGGGACCCTTTAATGTCATATTACTTATGATATTTAGGTAGAGTGCTTTGTTCCGATAGCCCCTAAAGTAAGTTTTGCGTCCGTGCACCTTCTACGAGCCCTTTGAATAATCTCTAATATTGACGCATAATTCGCTGAACGTGTGCGTAAAAAGATTTTGCGCTTACCGCTGCACTGTTCTTGCTAAAAGTTTGCAGAAAAACAGTACTTTGGAGTCTACGTCATTCAGTGTAAAACTTGCCACAGTTAATTGCCAGGATTTTAAGAAAAAAAGTGCGAAGCAGCCGGTCAGGGAGGGTTGCCGCGTGTTGCCTGCTCCTCTGGAACACGAGGCAGCCCTCGCTCATTGAAACTTTATTAGAAAGGAGGGCCCGTGGCCTAAGATAGATGGGGTAAGGGTGAAGGTGAAAGGAAGGATGCCTCCCTCCTTAGCCAAGGACAGCATAGCGTTAATTCTTCGGGTGGCGTCTCCGTGCGGTGCGACCCAGCCTTCGTACGACGCCACCGTTAGAGGTCGGGTGTGCTTGTCCCTCAGGCTGGCTGTGGCAAGACAGGACCAGATCAGATGTTTGAGAACGACGTTGATCGCAGGGCAGTTGGGACATCCCATATGTGTTTGGAAAAGCAAGTCCATACTGCTACGCATGCGTGTCATCACAAAGCCTGACGTACCACCCCCTTCTCTGTCATGCCGGCTAATATCCCTAGGAAAAATTCCAATATAAATATATAGGTCCAATAAGAAAATGTACAGGTCCCAAAGCAAAGTGCAGAGGTCCCATAAAGACTTTTGCCGCTCCCGTGTCTGGGCAATTCAATGTTCTATAAGACAAATTAAATGTTTCATGGGTTCCAATTGAAGCAATAGAAGTACTGATATTAACATGTATTGGACAAATAAAATGTCTTATAGGTCCCAATAGATGCAATAGAAGTAGTGATCATGATATAAACTTTTATTGGTAGTATTGCTTAGCAAGAAGTCGGCCAAGCAGACGCGCCAAACATCGAGAATAAAGGCAGAAAAGGCGTCGCTTTAATAATGCCGGTGTCACACGACCACATTTGATCGCGATCAAGCCCGATCCGGATCGAAATTTTCGACTTCAATTGGCTGCCTTGAAATTCTCGACTTCAATTGGCTCCCTCGCGCTTCTTGCGCAAAGGAGTCAATCACGACCGAGAAATTCGATCCGGATCGGGTTTGATCGCGATCAAAAGTGCGCCGTGTGAACCTGTATAAAGGCTTTATGCGTTCAACGCTGTTTATTTGTTCTACTGAGGATATTTAGGTACCGTTTGTTGTTTCACTGCGTAATTTCGTAGAGATCATAGCTGGCCGCCAGCACACCTGTAGGGGTAGAACAGATGGGGCTATATATAGCGCCACGATTCGTTGTATAAGTGCTGTCTTGTGTGTGTTGATCGTGGTTGCTCCTGCTGCCTTGCCAAAAAGCTCAAAGTCCGGGAGGGTTTACGTAGAAAAATTCGCTTAATAATAAACAATTAATGCACCTTTGTAGAACATACCGGCCACTTTGGTTACACAGTGCTACTGCCAACACCAATACACCTGTAAGCTAACAGATCGACCAATGCAGGCTATCAGTTTTACCAGTGTATCAGGCATGTTATTTCATAGTCCAATAGACCAATACAGGCTATCAGTTTTATTAGTGTATCAGGGCTATCGTTTAATAACCCAATAAGATGTAACCTATAGAAACCAATAAAATATATCAATTAGAATTTTTCCTAGGGATATAGCAGTAACCAAGTGTATTCTACTTTGCCGCTGATGTAAATTTTCGATCGGCAGGAGCATAATCGTGAACATGTCGTTTTTTAAATGTTTAAAATGTTGTACACTTGGTTACAGTAATATTAGCTCTGTGCTTGGCTCGTTAAAGGAGTACTGACACAAAAATTTTTTATCTTGTTTTTTCTGCTGTAATAAGTAGCTAATCACCCAGTAATCACGGCGCGAAACCTCATTTGCTTTAGAGCATGACAGGTAATTATTTGAAGTCTTGTTTGTAGCGACCAGTCCAAGTTTCGGTTTCAGAGAGCAACGAGATGGGAAAAGAGGGATTGTAAACGCAGTGGACACGTGATCGCACAAAACTGTGACGTGCGCAAGCCAGCGCGAGCTTCGTGTTGCTAGTTCGTCTGTTACGCCTGCACGTGCTTTGCGATCAGAGAGAGAGAGAGGTTTATTTGAAGAAAGGCAGAGAGGTCGGCTTGAGCGGTAGTTTGCTCTGGTCTGCTACTCTACACTGGGGAAGGGGGGGATAAAAAGAACGATGAGGTATGATGATAAGATTAGGAGGTGCGTATATACATGTCCATCACGTTGAGGTCATACTAGAGTCGTGCATCGAGTCCAGTGGCTTGAAGGAAGGCTACAGTCGCTTCAATGACCACATCTGCGCTGTTGGCGTCAGGCTAAGGACCTAATATAATCTCGTCAGATATTGGTCGCTCAGTCACTCGTTGAATAGTAGAAATGAGGCTCTGCCGTTCTCGCGCGTACTCTGGGCATGAGCAAAAGATGTGCTCAAGTGTTTCTGGTTGCGATCAGGGATTTATACACCCCCCCCTAACCCCCCCCCCCCCCCCACCAGGCACTCATCCTGGAAAAAAACTACGCTGAACCCATGCCCTGTGGTAATCGCTTTAGGTAATATTTACGCTTTGCGGAGGTGGACGCTAGGTGCCTTAATTTTGAGGTCAAATTTTGATGTTCAGCGCGCAGACGACAGTGCTACACTGTGACCTGCAGGGAGTGGACAATCCTTGAGGTCGCGGTAAACGCTTGGTGCCCTCATGGTCGTTTCGTTAACTTGGTAGGTACCAAAATTGGCATAGTATGACAAGAGTGCATGACGACCATAAATGAAAGGTCATGAAACAGCCGCCTGCATATTGGTGCTCTCATGGCCGTTTCGTTAACATGGTATCAACCAAAATTGGCATAATTAGGCAAGGGTGTATGACGAACATAATGATAGGTCATGACATGCATGTCACGTAGGTCATGAAACAGCCGCCTACGTCTTGGCGCTTTCATGGTCGTTTCGTTAACTTGGTAGGCTCCCCGCATACTGCTTCGCATAACATCGATTCCCACAGGGCGTGGGATCTGCCGGCTTTTTTTTTGTTCTTAGTTATATTTTAATTGTATTGTTTAAGGCACTATATTGCTTCTCCGTGTCTATTGTGCTAGGTATATTTTGTCTCGTGCAAAGTGATATTGTACATAGTTTGGGAAACGTCTGCATTTTGGTCTCTTTCAGTGAGACTTGTAGATTAAGAACGTGATTCACGTTGTTCTGTACAGAAAAAAAAAGAGAATAAACTTCGTGCAATCAAATGAAAACTCTAAACGCTGTCCCTTATGTTCTTGCAATTGTCAAACGTGATGACAGAATGCCATATCTGTTTATTTTAAATCTAGTACTGAATTTATAATCCCGAAAAACTAGGCACCCATTTCGGCCTTCTATACAGCGCTCGTTCATGCCTGCCTGTCTCCACCTTCGTTGCGCAACAACGTCAGCTCGACATGCACCAACAAGGACGAACTCCCTTGTAAGATGTGGTTTATTATGCTTGCTTGAGGTTACTTAGTGTACTTATGCTAACTGGCCGCTTTCCGTCACCATTTGTTGAAAAAAAAGCATTAAACCTTAATTACATAAAACAACGTGATAAAAAGAGTGCTAACCACCCCCCTCCTTTCGCTCAAAGAAAGATAAGCAATAACTACATATCCACCCCTCCCCCTACGTTCTGGTAACACCCACCCGAAATCGAAATTATGGATAAACCCCTGTTTCCGATGTCACCGCCGTCATCGTCGTCCTCGTTTTCGTCGTCCAGCGGCGACCTCCAGGTGGCAGTCGCCACCGTATGAGACGTGGCCAACCACTTTTGATTCGATCCATTACAAAGCAGCGATTTGGAAAGTGCGGCCAGCGACAGCTCTATGAATATACGTATATGCACCGCTACCAGTAGTACGAACCATTCGTCGAGGGCGCATTGGGAATGAAGCATATTCCGGCGCAGGACACAGAGCGGGGTCACAGAGCGGGTTGGCACAGCATCAGGCTTGGGGCTACGTAGTCTTGGTGGAAGATCATCGGACTGCTCTAAGCTCGGCGCTCCTCGAAATGAAGCGAGCAAATCTGGCTGTTCTTCAACGGGGTCCATTCTAAGCGTTCAGTAGCGCGCACGAACTGGGACCACTTCTGCCACTTATCGACGCCGACGGTAGCCAACGAGCATGCCCAGCGAGCTGGCGATCGCTGGGATACGGTATACATAGTTTGCTCGTGACGTCATATCCGCCGCCTGCGCCGACCGTCCGCCAATGCTAGGCACCTCGCTAGTAGCCGCTGGCCCGCTGTACCGCTGCGTGTGTGTTCGGCGTTCACTTCTACGTGTCAGCGCCGCATGTTTGCTGTCGTGAAAGCTTTGCGATGGCAAAAGTCAGGAGCCCTGAATTTTGCAATTCCTACATGGACGAGCTTGTAGGGCCGACGCGGGCTCGCTACAAAGAAAAGGTCGGAATGTACGACGGCGTGGACCCATACCAGCTGCACTTTGGCGTGGATACCAGTTCAGACCCCGAGGTGCTCCCCGCCACGACGTACGTGGATATTATTAATTATCTTGTCCTGTCCACGAGTACGTCACGCTGAACGAAATGAAGGCTTACAAATCGCTAGAGGCGCACAATTACTTCACGAGCGGTTGGGTGAGGAACGTTGCAGCGAAGCGCCTGTCGTCGGGTCTTATCATCGTCCCCGGCGAGGTGAGTCCATGAAAGCATATGTTCCTTGGTGTGCGGCAGAGAAAACTATCTCAGTATTTTTTGTGCTGCTCCATTCAGGGACAGCTTTCTTGCCACAAAGGTTCACCCATATGCACTTTTTCCCCAAGCTTCAAAACGTGTGTTCGCTTCTTTCTGAGAGTTTTGGATTACAGTTCGGTGCATGTCCGTGCGTATGCATTTTGTTGCGTTAAATAGAAGTAGTCCTATATATTGAAAGCATGCAGTGCTCTTCAGAATTTACCGTGCGTTTCTGAGAAGTACAGCAGCTCAACGTGAGATACTTGGTCCAAATTAACTGTGGTTTTACGTGCTAATGTGTGCCAATTCAGGCCTTTAAATCAGGAAAGAAGCATTATGCGCTCTTGAGGTAATATCAGAATGAAGTCACACATAGAGAAATGTTCGTGAAAACTTCGTTTACACGGCAAACTTTATTTTCAATTTCAGATCAACCATTCCCAAAGACTCCGGGAGCCACCACTAAAATCTTGGTTTTTGGCTAAAGCTGATGGCTCATGGCTGATGGTCATCAAAGCCCATTGTACATGCATGGCAGTAGTTGGAGAAGCCTGCTCCCTCGTCGGTGCCATATTATTTGCTGTTGAGACGGCTGTACGCCTGAGAGATGCAAGAACATGCACCGAAAAGAGGAACGCATGGCTTCCAGCCAGCAGCCCAGGCACAGAGTACAAGCGCCTCAAGGACATAGACTCCTCGTCATCGAGGATGAAGAAGCAAAAGATGGACAATTTTTATTTGCAGGTGAATGACACACAGGTTGCAGCATGCTCGACACAAGTGCAATCAACTAGGCCACCTTCTCCTACAGAAGAAAATATTAATTTGATGTACTCAAGAATTGCAGATTCTGGAGTTAAACCAGCTCTCTTCATGGTGCACCTCGTGTACAGTGCAATGCTTCAGCCACCCCACAATGTAGAACCACGTGTCTTTCGGGAATTGTCTATTGCAGAGGCAGTCTGAGGACCGGGAAACACTCGCTCAACGTGGCGAAGATTTCCTTTCCAACCTCCACATCACACAAGAAATGGTCAATCATGTTGAAGGTAGCACAAGAGGACAATCAAACTGCTGCAAATGGTATCGCTATCGCGCAGGGCGAATTACCGCTTCTGTCGTGAAAAGTGCGCACCACAATCGTGAATGAACCTTCAGTCAGCCTACTGAAGAAAATATGCTACCCAGAACAGCACAAGTTCACTGCTGTATCAACAACGTGGGGGCTGCAACATGATCGTGACGCCATCAGAGCCCATGCAAAAGAAATGGTGCAGCAGCACATAAGCCTCGAGCACTTCAGGCCATGAGTTTATTTGTGTACAAAATACCCGTACCTTGCTGCCACGCCAGATGCAATGGTCAAGTGCAAATGCTGTGGTGAAGGTGTTGATGAGGTCAAGTGCCCTTACACCCTTGCTAGTAGAGTGATAACTGAGGCAAGCAATGATCCAAACTTTTCCCTTGAGAATTTGCATGGGAACCAGACCCTGAAGAGGACGCACCCATACTTCTTTCAGGTCCAGGTTCAGATGACAGTGTGTAATGTTGCGTACTGTGACTTTGTAGTGTGGACTCCGTTATCTATACACATAGAGAGGGTTCGCAGGGACGAAGCATTTTTTGACTCTGTAGTACCAGCTGCGAAGAAATTCTTTACACATGTCATTATGCCAGAATTATTCGCAGCTTACTTCACGCGGAAAGCGACAACAAACAAGTGCGCTGACAACACAAAAAATGCATATTGCTTTTGCAGAGGCCCAGAATCTGGCAAAATGCTAGCATGTGATGACCCAGAGTGCAAATATCAGTGGTATCATTACACCTGTATCGGTATCACGAGGGCCTCAAAACAATAGCACTGGTACTGCGAGGACTGTACTACGAGGAGAAATAAACAAACCATCAGTCCTGACTAATGAACCACCCATGTAACGAGTTAGTTCAAGTTTTACACCGTTGTTACATTGTCATGACATTGTCGTCGTCATGAGAAAGAAATTTACAGAAGAATAAAACTATGTTGGAGTGCATACGGCAGGCATTGCCAAATCCTGACTGGGAGCTTACCACTGTCGTTGAAAAGAAAAGTGTACAATCATTGTATTCTACCGGTGCTAACATACGGGGCAGAAACTTGGAGGTTAACAAAGAAGCTCGAGAACAAGTTAAGGACCGCACAAAGAGCAATGGAACGAAAAATCTTAGGAGTAACGTTAAGAGACAGGAAAAGAGCGGTGTGGATCAGAGAACAAACGGGGGTAGACGATATTCTAGTTGACATTAAGCGGAAGAAATGGAGCTGGGCAGGCCATGTAATGCGTAGGATGGATAACCGGTGGACCATTAGGGTTACAGAATGGATACCAAGAGAAGGGAAGCGCAGTCGAGGACGGCAGAAAGTCAGGTGGGATGATGAGGTTAGGAAATTCGCAGGCGCAAGTTGGAATACGCTAGCGCAAGACAGGGGTAATTGGAGATCGCAGGGAGAGGCCTTCGTCCTGCAGTGGACATAAATATAGGCTGATGATGATGATGATGTCGTCGTCTCATCATCGCCTTCAAACTGCACTTGTCAAGACACATCACAGTGGTGAGAATACTGCTACAGTCACTCTAACGTTTGATTTCTTACCGATAAGATGCTACCACCGGGACTGTTTTGGGAACCTGTGCAATTATTTTGTGACTGAAACTTCAAGTACGACTTCACAATATGAAAGTTTGACTTGATCACTTTTTTTTTGCAACAAAGTACTGTGTGCATTAAATTTGTATTCTCTTTTGGGCTGACTTGTGAGTTGACTTGTCAGCATGGCGAAGTATCGGAGATAAGATTGTTTCGCGGCTTCTGTGTGGTGTGTTTTGAAGTCACAAACAGCTTAGATCAATGAATATGAATTTATCATTTTTTTTCGTTTGCTGAACATGATTTACCTGCGCTACTGTAAGTGGTACAGTGCGCAATATTTTCAATGACGAGACCTGTGTAACGAAGCATTTTGGAGAAAAGGGGAGTCAAACACTGCATGTGTTATTGTTTTTGTGCTCGCAAGGGTTTCGACGGGAATTCAGGGCATGGGCTCCTTTCCCAACCCCTGAAGGAACCTGAACGCCAGGCCGGGGTACGCTTGTGCCCATTTGAACCGGTGGGTGCCCGGCGGTGGTGCGAATCGAAACAAACAAAAGTAAAAGAACATTTTTTACATCCCTGCAATTTCACCATAACAAGGTTGTTTATTTAGTTATTGATACTGTCAACTCAGCAAAGGGTCATAACAGGAGTAGAATGAATGCAGTGAAAAACAGTGTAGTTCACAATTTCTAGGCAGGATGTAGAAATAAAAGCACTGCAAGCGGTTCAGGAGAATTAAGAGAATATTGTTTTCCAAATTGCACAAACATTCGCACAAACATTGAGTAGTACCTGCATTACCAAACACTTGCACAAACAATGACAAAAATGTTAACTTGTATCTACAGTGCCGTGATACATGCATACGCTCAACAGATATGAAGTGCTAATTTAAGCAAAACATACACTCAAATTTTTTTCTAGAAATTCACTTAAAGATGTTAGTTTCACAATAGCGTCCGGCAGTTCGTTCCGCTCATTGACAGCCCTAGGAAAAAAACTAAATGTAAATCATTTGGTAAACACAGGAGGAGGAACGTACATGCTGTGTCTGTGCCTAAAATAGGTGTTTGGTTGTACGCTAAGATAATAATTCTTTTTTATGCTAATAAAAACACGAATAATAAGAAAAAGAAGCTTTAGTCTTTCAAAGGAAGTTCTAGATTCTAAGGAGGGTAGTTTAGTGATATCTTTAAGTTCAGAAGGGGAGCGCTGAAAAGATCAAGCCAGAGTCACTCATTGGAGTTCGCAGGAACTACTGATGGGCACATGTTTGTGAGAGCGCAGCAGACCGTTACTATATTGTCAAGAGGCGTGCGCTCATCTCCTGGTTTGGAGGCAGCATTGTCAATTAGCTGGACAGCCTTCATTATGAGATACTTGTTGTCTACAAGGCCAATCACTCATTCCACGTGGATTCGGACGTTGGCCAGCTTTCTCTTTTTTTCAACGTCCACAGCTGTCAGCTGCTTCTGGCCCTTAGTAAATGCAGGTATATGCAGCTTAGCACAGTAGAGACCCACTGAGTCAGCAATGTCAAATCCTCGATCAGCTAGAATTATATCTCCTTGCGACAATTTGTCCAGGATGCCACAGTGTTCTGTGATATGTTTATCACTGGTTCTGCCTCCCCAGCCTTTAGAAATGTATGATATGGAACCCTGAGGGCATATGCCTATTAGAAACTTTGCTGTGTTACAGTTCTTATAATTAGACCAGGTTTCACTCCTTGGTAGCAAGGATGATGGCCTTTCAATCCTAATTTCAAAGCCATCAACTATAACTGCTAACTTTGACCCAAAGGAATCAAAGAATGCCTGTGGCACGGTCCTCTGAATGTCACTTCTGGATGGCCATGATATCAAAGACTTAAGTCTCCAAAATGCAGCGTGAAGCCACTCATCAAAAATCCTGCTTATGGTTGCGCACGAGACACCAAACCTATATGCAAGGTCCTGGTGTGGCAAGTTTAACTTAAGCTTCATTAAAAACACAACGATTCTTCAAATTTCGGTAGCCCATTTTGTTGCGTGTGCTTCACCGCACATTTGATACACTGAACTACTGCCCACAACATTGAAAAGTTGAGCAATCCAAAATAAGAAAACTATTTTCCATTGTCCTCGCGAAGTGATGCCTCAGAAATTCTTTGAATATCGTTTTCCTTCTTCAAATTGCACTCCTCTGAAGTGAGTCTTCGGTTGTCGGTCTAAAGTGCCTGCACGTCTTGCATTGTGAGGTCTGTCTGCACAGGAACCTGTGCTGCTAAAAAAAAGACAGATTGTGCTCACTGAGCACTAAGAGAGATCGACATTCAATTGATAACTTATGCGAAAAATGGTTTGTGCAAACTTACCTATGCTTGTTTCCGAAGCCTCTTCGCAGCTTGGAGGAGGCGAATAACTGTCGGACTCTTGTTCCGAGCTCGCACCCCTTTCATGCAGGCATTCGTCTGCTGATGAAAACTGGCAGCCTGTCATGCTAGTTGTGGCGGCGAGGGTTTTAATTTCGCTGCGCTTTTTTGAACGTTGAAAGCGTGCGTCCTCTGCTGCAGTTCTTTCGTCATTGCCGTAGCCCAGATACAATGTAGTCGCCCAGTCTGGATTCGCATCGTCCATCAGATTGGACGGTTTGCCTGCAAATGAAGAGTCGTGCCCGAAGCAATAATCTGTAGACATTCAAAGATTGCTTAGAATATCGCTAAGCGAAGCACACATACCAAGAAATGGCGATGCGAAGCAGTTTGCAGGCCCTAAAAGAATAGAGAGGGTTTTCCGTGCTAAAATCACGATCTAATTATGAAACACGCGGTAGTGGAGGGTTCCGGGATAATTTTGACCCCTCGGTGTTCTTTAAAGTGCAATACAACAGAAGTACAGGGGCGTTTTTGCGAGCGGTAAAAGTGACCATGCGGCTCAGTATGTGCGAGCAGGCGGTCACCATCGAGTACGGGTGCTGGCGCTTTCGCTGCCGCCCTTTTACAATCATGCGTGATGTGCAGTGTTTTGACGTGTTATATAGTCACCCGAAACAAAGTGACGACCGCAGACACGAACGTTTTATAGGTTCTTTTGGTCCTTCCGATTTATCCGGGAAAGCCACAGGCACCGACGTTTCTCCGACAGCATTCTAGTGCGTTCGCACTGCCATGTTATTACTTTTAGTAAGGAGTACAGACCTACGCCCGGTTCTCCGTAGCTTGGCTTCGCGGCACTGGTACTTCTTGTGCGGCAACCGAAAATCGCGCAGTTTGGCATGATCACGACGAGAGAAGGAACTTCGGATCAACAACGCGTCAGCGCGTGCAGCCTGCTCCAGCACGCTTCCGCAGGCGCGCAGGTGCCTAAAGATGGTGGACAGGCTCGCGGACCGGTGCGGAAGTGACGCGCGTGCAAACTATGTATAGACGAGGCAACCTAAAGTTTGCCCGCGCGGCACCAGCGCCGAATGCTCCGTTGCGGACGGATGGAAGTGTCGAAGGTCGTCGCCGTGCCCGTGTTCTGTACGGCGGGAGCGCTCGTGCGCGTTGTTTTCTCGGTGACGAGCGCGACCTCATAAACCAAGAAAGGTCGCATGCAATACTGCTGTGTTGTTGAATGCCACAACAGCCTCGAAAACACGAAAGATCGAAAGCCACCCGTGAAGTTGTACAGATTTCCGGGGAGGTGGTACGAGAAGGACAGACGACAAGCATGGATAACTGCAGTGCGCCGAGTCAAGTAAGTCACAAACGTTCGCATTCGCGTGCAGTATCACGGCCGCACGTTAAAAACGCAATAGTAATATGCCTGTATTTATCGCACCGACGTTTGTTTAGTCGTGTCGCGTAGTTCAATCGTACAGTGACATCCGCCGTGTTAGTTTAGCGGTAAATGCATACGTGTTGCGCCGCTAAGCTCGACGACGCGAGCTCGATTCACGGCCACGGCGGCCGCATTTCGATGGGGGTGAAATGAAAGAACACCCTTTCTACCGTGTACTTTGATTTTTGTGTGCGTTATATAACCCCCGGTGGTCAAAATTATTCCTGAGACCCCCCCCCCCCCCCCATTACAGCGTGGCTCATAATGATTTCGTGGTTTTGGCACGTAAAACTCCTGAATTTATTTGATTGTACTGTGCGAGCACTCGCCATCGGCAAGGATGAGCTCAAGCATTATTTCTCTTTTCCAAACGCGGCAACTTAAATTATTAGTTGTGCAGTTAACGAAAGGGGCCGCGCACTAGTCCTTTGTGTGATGGTAATCACATTACCAATTCGACCCGTCGCGCCAAGGAACCTTTAAGGGCGAGACACACGATGCGATTTTGCGTGCGATTCGTCGTACGACGCGCCGCATCGGCCGCCGCACTCAACAAGTTTTCAACATATTCTCCTGCAGGCGGCGGCGGACCGCCGCCGCCGCATGCGACCAACGTGTTGGATATAGTCGTACGACTGTGCGATCGGTCGGACGGCCGCGGCCAATTACAGCGCCGCCAGCGTGTACGTCGTGGTGACGTGATAAAGCCGGCGGGGCGGCGCCGGCGAGCAAGCGCTCCGATCGTCCCGGTGCTGTTTTTTTTTATTGCGATAGCAATTATATGGACACTCAAAAGCAGATTTCTGCCGTCGGCGTCGCCGTCGCCGTGAGGTTCCGTATGACGTCATTTGGAGAAGAAATCGTCGCCGCGCGCCGAACGCTGTATGTGCGAGTGAAAGGGCGCGAGGGGCGCGTCTTTCACGGGGAGTGAACGCACGGCGAACAAACGCGCGTTCTGCGCCGTGCTCGCTTAAGGGCTGCAGAAGTAGGCGTCTCTGTTCTCCTTCACAATCACCATGTATGTAGAGCAAACGCGCCTTCTTCCGACGAGCGAGAGGCCGTGGGGGAGGGGGAGGGAAGGGAGGCGACGTTTAGCTGCGGCACGCAGTGCCTATTTATATCAGAGGCTCCGGCAACAGTCACCAACGCCGCACGCATTTTGAGCGAACGCGGGCAAAACGCCGATGGTGTCGACAACAGTTCTGCGTGTTGCCGATGCTGCTGCATGTCCAAGTTTATACAGCTGATAAAGTTAATATCATTACTCCGTATAGCTCTCTACAAGTTTGCTATCGCAATTGATGCTTCGCCTTTCAGGTGAAACTGCGACAACTTTTTTTTTTCTCCCTGGTCGAGGCGCTGGCCTCTTGGCCGCTGACGGTGTCACAAGAATCGGGTACACTTTGTTTCTGACACGAAATAACCTATAGAATGAAGTGAACTCAAAGTTGTGCATGTTATAAAACGTTGCCCTAAGTAGTAAATCTTTGACGTGGTATCGATTCGGAAGCGGTCAGCGCAGACGCCGCAACAGTCGTCTATGCGAAGCGGCTCGCCTGACTGGCATGTTTTCTCATCGCTACCAACGGCGTCGGGAAAACTAATTGTATTGCCACTTATGAGCGACATAAATGTTCAGACGTTGATTGTGTTGACGAATATGGGCGCTTTATAACGAGCTGCGGACGGATCGCAAGGGCTGTCGACCCCGGATCCGACGGCCAGCGAGTTAGGCGTATATACCGTCTCCCAGCGATCGCAAGCTCGCCTGACTTGATCGTTCGCTTTCGTCCGCGCCAATAAAATCAAATGTATCGCAATTTAAGCGCGACATAACTGTGTGCACGTTGTGCTGACCGACGTAGTAGGTTTATCACGAGCTACAAGCGGTCGTGTCGCAAGCGACACCGGTCTCGGATTCGACGGCCCAGCGAGCTAGCCATCGATGGCTCCTAGCCATCGGCGGCTGTCGACGGAGCCCACACTGCGGACGCGGCCTTGCGGAAACACGTCTACGCTGCTCGCACAGACGCGTTTTATTGCGATAGCAATTATATGGACACTCAAAAGCAGATTTCTGCCGTCGGCGTCGCCGTCGCCGTGAGGTTCCGTATGACGTCAATGGAGATGAAATCGTCGCCGTGGTAAGTGGTTCTTGAGGGAAAGGGAAAGGTTGGCGCTATCTTCTGCAGCCCTTGAGGGAGCACGGCTCAGCGCCAAATCGTCGCCGTGCGCCGAACGCTGTATGTGCGAGTGAAAGGGCGCGAGGGACGCGCGCTTTCACGGGGAGTGAACGCACGGCGGAGAACAAACGCGCGTTCTGCGCCGTGCTCGCTTAAGGGCTGCAAAAGTAAGCGTCTCTTTCGTCCTTTACAATCACCATATATGTAGAGCAAACGCGCCTTCTTCCGACGCGCGAGAGGCCGAGGGGGAGGGGCAGGGGGGGAGGGGGAGGGAAGGGAGGCGACGTTTAGCTGCGGCACCAAGTGCCTATTTATATCAGAGGCTCCGGCAACAGTCACCAACGCCGCACGCATTTTGAGCGAACGCGGGCAAAACGCCGAAGGCGTCGACAATAGTTCTGCGTGTTGCCGGTGCTGCTGCATGTCCAAGTTTATACAGCTGATAAAGCTAATATCATTACCCCGTATAGCTCTCTACAAGTTTGCTATCGCAATTGATGCTTCGCCTTTCAGGTGAAACTGCGACAACTTTTTTATTGTGATCGTTTGTGCGAAACTAGAAAACTGTGCAAATACGTTTGTTTTCACTTTGCGAAGTTCCGCAGTATTCCGAGCGTCCATGCAGGGCCGCCGGTTGTGGGCGGAGCTACGCATCGCACGTCGTTCGTACCATGTGTACCGAATCGTCGTATGCGGCAAGTCGGACTCCGACGTTCGACACACTTCCCCATTCTAGCCACTGTAACGGTGTTAGAAGATAGGTGCTCCGACGGCGCGCCCGCGCTGGGGTGAGAGAGCGGCCACTTCGTGTGACCGGAAGTGAGCGCTGCCGCTAGGGGCAGCACGTGTTCAGGAGGCCTTGGAAAAGCGGCACAACAGTGGATAATTTACGACCTCCATCAGCATTTAAACACCTATACCCAAAGATATGCAATTTGTTGTTATTTAGACGCCAAATCATGAGAAGGGAGAAGGTTTCATGCCACTTACAGTCAAAATACCGTCATTTCGAACACGAGAGACACGCCTTGTCTGCTCGAGCAGACGGCGCGCTGCGCTTACCGCTGCTCGCCGCGTCGGAGTCAATCGGAATGTCGGCAGAAATATAAAGGGACGTTCCCCCAACCAAGTAGAGTCGTTTTAAGCAGGCGAACGACATCATCATCATCAGCCTATATTTATGTCCACTGCAGGACGAAGGCCTCTCCTTGTGATTTCCAATTACCCCTGTCTTGCGCTAGCGTATTCCAACTTGCGCCATATATATAGGCGAACGACATATATTCATCGAAATAAAGCACTTCTGGCGCGCGTGCCCATAAAAGCGCCAACAAAGCGAGCGAAAAAGTGGCCCCCAGAACATGTGCTGCCCCTTGCGGCAGCGGCGTGCGTAGTCACACTAAGTGGCCGCGCCTCGCGCCGCCGTCGGATCACTTTCCTTTTTACACCGTGCTTTAGACACTCTCCCATATTCTAGGTCACTGTACTTCGCGCGCTGGCTCCAAGACAACCGGAAGTAGACGATAACGTACATCACAACATGACGTAGAGCCAGCGAAGGCGGAGCTTAGCCCCGATCACTCAGCGAACGAGTGGAGGAGGAAATGCATGGCTAGGGAGGAGGGCAACTTGTAATCGTCCGTATCTCTCTTAATATGAGACGCTTCTCTTAAATTGTGACACGAATGTTTTCAATCAATCAATCAATCTGTTTATTTCCGTCTTTTGTGTACACGATACAACGAAAATAGGTGGCAAGAGAAAAAAGCTGCTTTGTCGCAGCTTGACTGAGCTCTTGCCACCCGTACAGCAGCAAATATGCATGCTGGAAATGAGCATACAGAGACGTTTTTCATTTTCTTTTTGCAGCTTCAGATGAAGATCACCGTCTTACAGAACGTACGAGCAGCATAATAAGAAGTATTGAAAACAAAATACACACAAAATACAAACAGAAACTACATGAGGACACGTATAAGATATCACCATAAACATTATTTAAACGTTTTAGAATAAGCAAATCAAGAAAGATCTATTCAAGATACTAGATACAAAGATCAAATATTTCCTTTTTTGGTAGTGTTAGTATGTCTATATCTCGTGCATAGTATTCGTTCAATGTAAGTGGCATTCTGTGTCGAATCCTTTCTGTGCCATAATGTGTACGGGAGAAAGGAATTTCAAAAGGTGGCTTGTACCTAAAAGGGTACAACGCTATGTTTTCCTTTAAATTGGCTAGGTCTAAAAACTTTTCAATTTTGCCAAGTTGAGCATTTTTATAGATTAGTAGTAATTTGTGGAGGCAGATTTTGTCCGCTTTTATAATTCTATGCTTACGAAATAGTGGATCTGTGTGTTTAGAAACGGGGCGTTATGAATGCACCGCACTGCCTTTTTCTGCATTATCGTAAGTTTGTGTAGGTTTCTAAGTGTGGTGTTTCCCCAGACTGATGCGCAGTAATACAAGTGGGAATTTAACAAGACGCAATATAAAGCCCTTTTCGCATTTGCTGGAAGTATGTAGCGACAACGACTTAGCACACCAGCAGCTTTGCTTAACTTCGTTAGTAGGTTTTTTTTATGTGGTCATTCCAAGACATGTGCTCCGTGAAAACGACTCCGAGTAATTTTACCGACTTATCAATTGTGATTTCGTAAGGACCTAGGGTTATGAATCCAGTTGCTATTTCCGCAGTTCCCAGTGGACGAAACAGGATGCACTTCGTTTTTGATTAATTTAGGTTAAGCCGATTTCTTTTACACCACAGGTAAAGTAGGAAGGTCGTAGCCTTAGGTATTATCTCTTTCATATTTATGCCATCTATAAGGACTGAGCAATCGTCTGCATATATAAGGTACTGGAATTTATTGTAAATTTCTACGATATCATTTATGTAAAAAAGGAAGAATGTTGGTCCCAGTATACTCCCCTGAGGAACTTCCGACTCAGTGGGCATCAGCCTGGATTAATGTTTGTTTAGTTCGACGTATTGTAGGCGAGAGTTTAAATAGCTTTGGATTAGTTGCAAAGCCGGTCCTCTAAAGCCATAGCGTTCTAATTTATCCAGTAGTATTTGATGGTTGACTCGATCAAAGGCCCTGCTGAAGTCTAAGAAGATACCTAATGTCATGGTCTTATTTTCGAAATGTTCCAGAATAGTTTCCTTTTTGACGAGAAGTGCTGTTTCAGTACTTCGTCCTTTTCTGAAACCATGTTGACAGTCAGTAAGGAGGTTTTGTTTTTTGGAGAAATTTTCTATCCGAGCGTTTATAATTTTTTCTAGTCCTTTTGAGAAAATGGGCAACACAGACACAGGTTGATAATTGCCTAAGTTGTGTTTATCGCCGTTTTTGTAGATCACTGTTACCTTCGCTACTTGCATTCTACTAGGAAAAACGCCCGTCGTGAGGGACAAATTATATATGCGCGTTAATATCGGTGCAAGTAAATTCAATCACATACTTAATTGGCTTAATTTGAAGTTCATCAGTGTCTTGACTGCGACTGTTTCTGAGTCCCTGAAAAATGCTGAATGTTGTAATCTAGCAATATGATTTGTTGCTTCAGGACAATATGTGCTACTGCCGATTCCGAGAAAAAAGTCATTGAAAGAATTTGCAAGGTCCGTTCCAGTTACAGTCATGTTTCCAATCGTCAGGTTTTCAACTGTTGTTTTACTTCTTTTTCGGTTCAATACTTCGTTAAGGTTCTTCCATAAGATGTCACTATTTCGAAGGCAATTTTCATCAAACATACGACTGTAATATTCATCTTTAGATTTCTTTAAAATTTTATTAAGCTTATTTCGAAATACTTTATATTCTTTAAATTTTTCGATCCTTCGGGATGAAAGGAACGACTCGAAAAGTTTTTTTTTTGTTTGTTTGATTAGCTTGATGTGGTCATACGTTATCCACGGCTTGCGCAGCTTTTTTTGCTTGTGATATGTGTGCATAGGAAAAGAACACAGGTAATGCTTTTTCAGGATGCTCAAAAAGGTATGATAGCTCTTGTTGGTATCTTCGATTGCGTATGTTTGACTCCAATCAACCTGGGCAATTTTGCGCCTAAATATATCTTATGTCTGTGGCGATATTTTACGATAAGTTGTCTCAGGCCATGCATGTTTTTGTAAATCATTGTTCCGCTTAAGCATGCAAAATGTTGGCAAATGTCTAATGTCTGAAGTTCTAATGTCTAATGAATGTCTAATGAATGTCTAATGTCTGAAGTTACAACGCCAGATGCAACTTTTTCAGTAATAGCGTTAGTAATAAAAAAGTCTAGCAGAGATGCCTTTGATTTAGTTACACGTGTTGGAGTGGAAATAATGTTCTCAAAGACATTTCCTTGTAGCAAGAGTAAAAGTTCCATGGTGCGGCCCGAGTTCGCTAGAATATCAATGTTCAGGTCACCCCCAATTGTAAGCAACCACTTGCACTCGTTGGCACGCGAAAGCAGAGAGTCGAGAAAACTTAAGAACGTGGCAACATTACCAGTTGGCGGTCTGTACAATACGGCAAACACACTATTACCTCGTTTAATACAGATGATTTCAAAGTCTCTGGTGGCAATGCTAAATTCACTTATGACGTCAAAGCCTGGTACTGCTACCTGTATCGACACCCCACCTTCTCAGCTATCTTGACGACTTAAAAAGAAATGACTGTAGCGAGGTAAAACAAAGGGATCAGAGTTGTCATTGTACCAAGTCTCGGTGAACATGATTACATCAAAGAGATTTTGAATGACTCTAACAGAACAGCGATGTTATCGTGCTTTCGTTGAATGGATCTTGTGTTCAGGTGAAAGATCTTAAACAGTTTGTGTGGTTCACAGGGTAAAGCAATTGATACAGCCTCCGGGAGAATACAATCGACTGCCATCCTGGTATTGGCACGGAAATCAGGCTGCGCAAAAAATGCGCATTTCTAGTCGCCCGCGCAAATCTTACCAAGATCGCTTTATCGCTGCAACGTGCGATTTTTCGTCGCGACGTGCGAAAATGTTGCCGTTTTTCACCCAAACAAATTTCCATCCCGCTTCGCGTTTGCGGGCTACTGCCATGCCTAAAAGTCTCTTCATAAATTGGCAGAGGTGCTCATTTATGTAAATTGGCTCGTCTGTCGAGGAATCCAAAGATGAGTCAGTCGGCAGGCCCAACTTTGTGTTTGTGAGCTTTGTTTTGCGTGCTTTTTCAAGAACCTTGTCGCGCTTACCTCGCCTCACGAACTGGACCACGATGTTCCTTTTAGTTTTATCTTTTGTTAAAACCCTGTGACATACGTCTACATCAGCGACTGAAATTGGTTCATCGATTTCCTTGCCAATTTTGCTGAGGATATCCGAAAGGCACTCATTTGGTTTTTCTTTGACGTTTTTGATTTTAGGTTCCGGTTACGCGAGTATTGCTTTGACTTCCCGAGGTCAGCTTGGCAAGCAGTAAGGTCCCTTTCAATAGAGATTACCTTCAGTCGGAGCGTTTCATTTTCATTCTTCAGCAGCTTATTTTCAATCAGGGAGGCTTCGAGCCTCTTGTTAGCTTCATCAAGGCCATTGCTGACAAACGTCATGCTGCGTTTCATCTCTTCTATATCTGCCCGAATATTGCTTTCTTCTAGACGGATACTTCTTTCCAGAGATTCTCGGAGACTTTTGAATTCATTTCGGAGCTCCTCCTTGATTTCATGGAAACACTTTTGCATTTCCTTCGACATTACTGATAGCAACCGGGACAAAGTGCATATAAGTTTCACAACACACTGTGGCAGCAGTGACAGCAACACTTATATAGGTGACCTAATGAGGCGAAAATGGAAAGTTTGTTAACCTGCAATGTGAAGCGGGGTCCGATTAGTGGTTGTGGTCGATGCTGTCACTGCTGCCAAATGATGTGTCCACAGAGCACCGCTCGTTATATGGGCTGTGTGATGGTCACGCGGTCCCGCTGTCTTGCGCTGTCAGGACTGGAATGCTCCAGGCTTTGCGCAGCGGCCTTGCTTTGTCACTTGTCACCCCTCACACAGGCCCGTTCGCCAGCGATTCGGATGCAATTATGCTAGTTTTGTCGACGGCAGATCTGCAATGTGAAGCCGGGTCCGATTAGTGGTTGTGGTTGATGCTGTCACTGCTGCCAAATGATGTGTCCACAGAGCACCGCTGGTTATATGGGCTGTGTGATGGTCCCGCTGTCTTGCGCTGTCAGGACTGGAATGCTCCAGGCTTTGCGCAGCGGCCTTGCTTTGTCACTTGTCACCCCTCACACAGGCCCGCTCGCCAGCGATTCGGATGCAGTTATGCCAGTTTTGTCGACGGCAGATCTGCAATGTGAAGCAGGGTCCGATTAGTGGTTGTGGTCGATGCTGTCACTGCTGCGAAATGATGTGTCCACAGAGCACCACTGGTTATATGGGCTGTGTGGTGGTCACGCGGTCCCGCTGTCTTGCGCTGTCAGGACTGGAATGCTCCAGGCTTTGCGCAGCGGCCTTGCTTTGTCACTTGTCACCCCTCACACCGGCCCGTTCGCCAGCGATTCGGATGTAATTATGCTAGTTTTGTCGACGGCAGATCTGCAATGTGAAGCAGGGTCCGATTAGTGGTTGTGGTTGATGCTGTCACTGCTGCCAAATGATGTGTCCACAGAGCACCGCTCGTTATATGGGCTGTGTGATGGTCACACGGTCCCGCTGTCTTGCGCTGTCAGGACTGGAATGCTCCAGGCTTTGCGCAGCGGCCTTGCTTTGTCACTTGTCACCCCTCACACAGGCCCGTTCGCCAGCGATTCGGATGCAGTTATGCCAGTTTTGTCGACGGCAGATCTGCAATGTGAAGCAGGGTCCGATTAGTGGTTGTGGTCGATGCTGTCACTGCTGCCAAATGATGTGTGCACAGAGCACCGCTCGTTATATGGGCTGTGTGATGGTCACGCGGTCCCGCTGTCTTGCGCTGTCAGGACTGGAATGCTCCAGGCTTTGCGCAGCGGCCTTGCTTTGTCACTTGTCACCCCTCACACAGGCCCGTTCGCCAGCGATTCGGATGCAGTTATGCCAGTTTTGTCGACGGCAGATCTGCAATGTGAAGCAGGGTCCGATTAGTGGTTGTGGTCGATGCTGTCACTGCTGCCAAATGATGTGTCCACAGAGCACCACTGGTTATATGGGCTGTGTGGTGGTCACGCGGTCCCGCTGTCTTGCGCTGTCAGGACTGGAATGCTCCAGGCTGTGCGCAGCGGCCTTGCTTTGTCACTTGTCACTCCTCACACAGGCCCGTTCGCCAGCGATTCGGATGCAGTTATGCTAGTTTTGTTGACGGCAGATCTGCAATGTGAAGCAGGGTCCGATTAGTGGTTGTGGTTGATGCTGTCACTGCTGCCAAATGATGTGTCCACAAAGCACCGCTCGTTATATGGGCTGTGTGATGGTCACGCGGTCCCGCTGTCTTGCGCTGTCAGGACTGGAATGCTCCAGGCTTTGCGCAGCGGCCTTGCTTTGTCACTTGTCACCCCTCACACAGGCCCGTTCGCCAGCGATTCGGATGCAGTTATGCCAGTTTTGTCGACGGCAGATCTGCAATGTGAAGCAGGGTCCGATTAGTGGTGGTGGTCGATGCTGTCACTGCTGCCAAATGATGTGTCCACAGAGCACCACTGGTTATATAGGCTGTGTGATGGTCACGCGGTCCCGCTGTCTTGCGCTGTCAGGACTGGAATGCTCCAGGCTTTGCGCAGCGGCCTTCCTTTGTCACTTGTCACCCCTCACATCGGCCCGTTCGCCAGCGATTCGGATGCAGTTATGCTAGTTTTGTTGACGGCAGATCTGCAATGTGAAGCAGGGTCCGATTAGTGGTTGTGGTTGATGCTGTCACTGCTGCCAAATGATGTGTCCACAGAGCACCGCTGGTTATATGGGCTGTGTGATGGTCACGCGGTCCCGCTGTCTTGCGCTGTCAGGACTGGAATGCTCCAGGCTTTGCGCAGCGGCCTTGCTTGGTCACTTGTCACCCCTCACACAAACCCGTTCGCCAGCGATTCGGATGCAGTTATGCTAGTTTTGTCGACGGCAGATCTGCAATGTGAAGCAGGGTCCGATTAGTGGTTGTGGTCGATGCTGTCACTGCTGCCAAATGATGTGTCCACAGAGCACCGCTGGTCATATGGGCTGTGTGATGGTCACGCGGTCCCGCTGTCTTGCGCTGTCAGGACTGGAATGCTCCAGGCTTTGCGCAGCGGCCTTGCTTTGTCACTTGTCACCCCTCACACAGGCCCGTTCGCCAGATATTCGGATGCAGTTATGCCAGTTTTGTCGACGGCAGATCTGCAATGTGAAGCAGGGTCCGATTAGTGGTTGTGGTCGATGCTGTCACTGCTGCCAAATGATGTGTCCACAGAGCACCACTGGTTATATGGGCTGTGTGGTGGTCACGCGGTCCCGCTGTCTTGCGCTGTCAGGACTGGAATGCTCCAGGCTTTGCGCAGCGGCCTTGCTTTGTCACTTGTCACCCCTCACACAGGCCCGTTCACCAGCGATTCGGACGCAGTTATGCCAGTTTTGTCGACAGCAGATCTGCAATGTGAAGCAGGGTCCGATTAGTGGTTGTGGTTGATGCTGTCACTGCTGCCAAATGATGTGTCCATAGAGCACCACTGGTTATATGGGCTGTGTGGTGGTCACACGGTCCCGCTGTCTTGCGCTGTCAGGACTGGAATGCTCCAGGCTTTGCGCAGCGGCCTTGCTTTGTCACTTGTCACCCCTCACACAGGCCCGTTCACCAGCGATTCGGATGCAGTTATGCTAGTTTTGTCGACGGCCGATCTGCAATGTGAAGCAGGGTCCGATTAGTGGTTGTGGTCGATGCTGTCACTGCTGCCAAAAAATAGCTGTAGCTGTAGCTGTATCCTACACGTCTACAAAATTTGTCCGAACCGTTTCAGGGACCCTTTAATGTCATATTACTTATGATATTTAGGTAGAGTGCTTTGTTCCGATAGCCCCTAAAGTAATTTTTGCGTCCGTGCACCTTCTACGAGCCCTTTGAATAATCTCTAATATTGACGCATAATTCGCTGAACGTGTGCGTAAAAAGATTTTGCGCTTACCGCTGCACTGTTCTTGCTAAAAGTTTGCAGAAAAACAGTACTTTGGAGTCTACGTCATTCAGTGTAAAACTTGCCACAGTTAATTGCCAGGATTTTAAGAAAAAAAGTGCGAAGCAGCCGGTCAGGGAGGGTTGCCGCGTGTTGCCTGCTCCTCTGGAACACGAGGCAGCCCTCGCTCATTGAAACTTTATTAGAAAGGAGGGCCCGTGGCCTAAGATAGATGGGGTAAGGGTGAAGGTGAAAGGAAGGATGCCTCCCTCCTTAGCCAAGGACAGCATAGCGTTAATTCTTCGGGTGGCGTCTCCGTGCGGTGCGACCCAGCCTTCGTACGACGCCACCGTTAGAGGTCGGTTGTGCTTGTCCCTCAGGCTGGCTGTGGCAAGACAGGACCAGTTCAGATGTTTGAGAACGACGTTGATCGCAGGGCAGTTGGGACATCCATATGTGTTTGGAAAAGCAAGTCCATACTGCTACGCATGCATGTCATCACAAAGCCTGACGTACCACCTCCTTCTTTGTCATGCCGGCTAATATCCCTAGGAAAAATTCCAATAGAAAAATATAGGTCCAATAAGAAAATGTACAGGTCCCAAAGCAAAGTGCAGAGGTCCCATAAAGACTTTTGCCGCTCCCGTGTCTGGGCAATTCAATGTTCTATAAGACAAATTAAATGTTTCATGGGTTCCAATTGAAGCAATAGAAGTACTGATATTAACATGTATTGGACAAATAAAATGTCTTATAGGTCCCAATAGATGCAATAGAAGTAGTGATCATAATATAAACTTTTATTGGTAGTATTGCTTAGCAAGAAGTCGGCCAAGCAGACGCGCCAAACATCGAGAATAAAGGCAGAAAAGGCGTCGCTTTAATAATGCCGGTGTCACACGACCACATTTGATCGCGATCAAGCCCGATCCGGATCGAAATTTTCGACTTCAATTGGCTGCCTTGAAATTCTCGACTTCAATTGGCTCCCTCGCGCTTCTTGCGCAAAGGAGTCAATCACGACCGAGAAATTCGATCCGGATCGGGTTTGATCGCGATCAAAAGTGCGCCGTGTGAACCTGTATAAAGGCTTTATGCGTTCAAAGCTCTTTATTTGTTCTACTGAGGATATTTAGGTACCGTTTGTTGTTTCACTGCGTAATTTCGTAGAGATCATAGCTGGCCGCCAGCACACCTGTAGGGGTAGAACAGATGGGGCTATATATAGCGCCACGATTCGTTGTATAAGTGCTGTCTTGTGTGTGTTGATCGTGGTTGCTCCTGCTGCCTTGCCAAAAAGCTCAAAGTCCGGGAGGGTTTACGTAGAAAAATTCGCTTAATAATAAACAATTAATGCACCTTTGTAGAACGTACCGGCCACTTTGGTTACACAGTGCTACTGTCAACACCAATACACCTGTAAGCTAACAGATCGACCAATGCAGGCTATCAGTTTTACCAGTGTATCAGGCATGTTATTTCATAGTCCAATAGACCAATACAGGCTATCAGTTTTATTAGTGTATCAGGGCTATCGTTTAATAACCCAATAAGATGTAACCTATAGAAACCAATAAAATATATCAATTAGAATTTTTCCTAGGGATATAGCAGTAACCAAGTGTATTCTACTTTGCCGCTGATGTAAATTTTCGATCGGCAGGAGCATAATCGTGAACATGTCGTTTTTTAAATGTTTAAAATGTTGTACACTTGGTTACAGTAATATTAGCTCTGTGCTTGGCTCGTTAAAGGAGTACTGACACAAAATTTTTATCTTGTTTTTTCTGCTGTAATAAGTAGCTAATCACCCAGTAATCACGGCGCGAAACCTCATTTGCTTTAGAGCATGACAGGTAATTATTTGAAGTCTTGTTTGTAGCGACCAGTCCAAGTTTCGGTTTCAGAGAGCAACGAGATGGGAAAAGAGGGATTGTAAACGCAGTGGACACGTGATCGCACAAAACTGTGACGTGCGCAAGCCAGCGCGAGCTTCGTGTTGCTAGTTCGTCTGTTACGCCTGCACGTGCTTTGCGATCAGAGAGAGAGAGAGGTTTATTTGAAGAAAGGCAGAGAGGTCGGCTTGAGCGGTAGTTTGCTCTGGTCTGCTACTCTACACTGGGGAAGGGGGGGATAAAAAGAACGATGAGGTATGATGATAAGATTAGGAGGTGCGTATATACATGTCCATCACGTTGAGGTCATACTAGAGTCGTGCATCGAGTCCAGTGGCTTGAAGGAAGGCTACAGTCGCTTCAATGACCACATCTGCGCTGTTGGCGTCAGGCTAAGGACCTAATATAATCTCGTCAGATATTGGTCGCTCAGTCACTCGTTGAATAGTAGAAATGAGGCTCTGCCGTTCTCGCGCGTACTCTGGGCATGAGCAAAAGATGTGCTCAAGTGTTTCTGGTTGCGATCAGGGATTTATACACCCCCCCCTAACCCCCCCCCCCCCCACCAGGCACTCATCCTGGAAAAAAACTACGCTGAACCCATGCCCTGTGGTAATCGCTTTAGGTAATATTTACGCTTTGCGGAGGTGGACGCTAGGTGCCTTAATTTTGAGGTCAAATTTTGATGTTCAGCGCGCAGACGACAGTGCTACACTGTGACCTGCAGGGAGTGGACAATCCTTGAGGTCGCGGTAAACGCTTGGTGCCCTCATGGTCGTTTCGTTAACTTGGTAGGTACCAAAATTGGCATAGTATGACAAGAGTGCATGACGACCATAAATGAAAGGTCATGAAACAGCCGCCTGCATATTGGTGCTCTCATGGCCGTTTCGTTAACATGGTATCAACCAAAATTGGCATAATTAGGCAAGGGTGTATGACGAACATAATGATAGGTCATGACATGCATGTCACGTAGGTCATGAAACAGCCGCCTACGTCTTGGCGCTTTCATGGTCGTTTCGTTAACTTGGTAGGCTCCCCGCATACTGCTTCGCATAACATCGATTCCCACAGGGCGTGGGATCTGCCGGCTTTTTTTTTGTTCTTAGTTATATTTTAATTGTATTGTTTAAGGCACTATATTGCTTCTCCGTGTCTATTGTGCTAGGTATATTTTGTCTCGTGCAAAGTGATATTGTACATAGTTTGGGAAACGTCTGCATTTTGGTCTCTTTCAGTGAGACTTGTAGATTAAGAACGTGATTCACGTTGTTCTGTACAGAAAAAAAAAGAGAATAAACTTCGTGCAATCAAATGAAAACTCTAAACGCTGTCCCTTATGTTCTTGCAATTGTCAAACGTGATGACAGAATGCGATATCTGTTTATTTTAAATCTAGTACTGAATTTATAATCCCGAAAAACTAGGCACCCATTTCGGCCTTCTATACAGCGCTCGTTCATGCATGCCTGTCTCCACCTTCGTTGCGCAACAACATCAGCTCGACATGCACCAACAAGGACGAACTCCCTTGTAAGATGTGGTTTATTATGCTTGCTTGAGGTTACTTAGTGTACTTCTGCTAACTGGCCGCTTTTCCGTCACCATTTGTTGAAAAAAAGCATTAAACCTTAATAACATAAAACAACGTGATAAAAAGAGTGCTAACCACCCCCCACCTTTCGCTCAAAGAAAGATAAGCAATAACTACATATCCACCCCTCCCCCTACGTTCTGGTAACACCCACCCGAAATCGAAATTATGGATAAACCCCTGTTTCCGATGTCACCGCCGTCATCGTCGTCCTCGTTTTCGTCGTCCAGCGGCGACCTCCAGGCGGCAGTCGCCACCGTATGAGACGTGGCCAACCACTTTTGATTCGATCCATTACAAAGCAGCGATTTGGAAAGTGCGGCCAGCGACAGCTCTATGAATATACGTATATGCACCGCTACCAGTAGTACGAACCATTCGTCGAGGGCGCATTGGGAATGAAGCATATTCCGGAGCAGGACACAGAGCGGGGTAAAAGTTGGCACAGCATCAGGCTTGGGGCTACGTAGTCTTGGTGGAAGATCATCGGACTGCTCTAAGCTCGGCGCTCCTCGAAATGAAGCGAGCAAATCTGGCTGTTCTTCAACGGGGTCCATTCTAAGCGTTCAGTAGCGCGCACGAACTGGGACCACTTCTGCCACTTATCGACGCCGACGGTAGCCAACCGAGCATGCCCAGCGAGCTGGCGATCGCTGGGATACGGTATACATAGTTTGCTCGTGACGTCATATCCGCCGCCTGCGCCGACCGTCCGCCAATGCTAGGCACCTCGCTAGTAGCCGCTGGCCCGCTGTACCGCTGCGTGTGTGTTCGGCGTTCACTTCTACGTGTCAGCGCCGCATGTTTGCTGTCGTGAAAGCTTTGCGATGGCAAAAGTCAGGAGCCCTGAATTTTGCCCTTCCTACATGGACGAGCTTGTAGGGCCGACGCGGGCTCGCTACAAAGAAAAGGTCGGAATGTACGACGGCGTGGACCCATACCAGCTGCACTTTGGCGTGGATACCAGTTCAGACCCCGAGGTGCTCCCCGCCACGACGTACGTGGATATTATTAATTATCTTGTCCTGTCCACGAGTAAGTCACGCTGAACGAAATGAAGGCTTACAAATCGCTAGAGGCGCACAATTACTTCACGAGCGGTTGGGTGAGGAACGTTGCAGCGAAGCGCCTGTCGTCGGGTCTTATCATCGTCCCCGGCGAGGTGAGTCCATGAAAGCATATGTTCCTTGGTGTGCGGCAGAGAAAACTATCTCAGTATTTTTTGTGCTGCTCCATTCAGGGACAGCTTTCTTGCCACAAAGGTTCACCCATATGCACTTTTTCCCCAAGCTTCAAAACGTGTGTTCGCTTCTTTCTGCGAGTTTTGGATTACAGTTCGGTGCATGTCCGTGCGTATGCATTTTGTTGCGTTAAATAGAAGTAGTCCTATATATGAAAGCATGCAGTGCTCTTCAGAATTTACCGTGCGTTTCTGAGAAGTACAGCAGCTCAACGTGAGATACTTGGTCCAAATTAGCTGTGGTTTTACGTGCTAATGTGTGCCAATTCAGGCCTTTAAATCAGGAAAGAAGCATTATGTGCTCTTGAGGTAATATCAGAATGAAGTCACATATGCAGAAGTGTTTGTTAAAACTTAATTTACACGGCAAAATTTATTTTCAATTTCAGGTCAGCCATTCCCAAAGACTCCAGAGCCACCACCAAAATCTTGGCTTTGGGCTAAAGCTGATGGCCCTGTCATCACAGTCCATTGTACATGCATGGCAGGAGCTGGAGAAGCCTGCTCCCACGTCGGTGCCATATTATTTGCTGTTGAGACGGCTGTACGTCTGAGAGATACAAGAACATGCAAAGAGAAGAGGAACGCGTGGCTTCCAGCCAGCAGCCCAGGCACAGAGTACAAGCGCCTCAAGGACATATAATTTTCGTCATCGAGGATGAAGAAGCAAAAGATTGACAATGTTCATTTGCCGGTGAATGATCCACGGGTTCCAGCATGCTCGACACAAGCGCAATCAACTAGGCCAACTTCTCCTACAGAAGAAGAAATTAAGTTACTGTGCTCAAGAATTGCAGATTTTGAAGTTAAACCCAACTCTCTTCATGGTGCACCTCGTGTACAGTGCAATGCTTCAGCCACCCCGCAATGTAGAACCACGTGTCCTTCGGGAATTGTCTATTGCAGAGGCAGTCTGAGGACCGGGAAACACTCGCTCAACGTGGCGAAGATTTCCTTTCCAACCTCCACATCACACAAGAAATGGTCAATCATGTTGAAGGTAGCACAAGAGGACAATCAAACTGCTGCAAATGGTATCGCTATCGCGCAGGGCGAATTACCGCTTCTGTCGTGAAAAGTGTGCACCACAATCGTGAATGAACCTTCAGTCCGCCTACTGAAGAAAATATGCTACCCAGAACAGCACAAGTTCACTGCTGTATCAACAACGTGGGGGCTGCAACATGATCGTGACGCCATCAGGGCCTATGCAAAAGAAATGGTGCAGCAGCACATAAGCCTCGAGCACTTCAGGCCATGGGTCTATTTGTGTACAAAATACCCGTACCTTGCTGCCACGCCAGATGCAATGGTCAAGTGCAAATGCTGTGGTGAAGGTGTTGCTGAGGTCAAGTGCCCTTACACCCTTGCTAGTAGTGTGATAACTGAGGCAAGCAATGATCCAAACTTTTCCCTTGAGAATTTGCATGGGAACCAGACCCTGAAGAGGACGCACCCATACTTCTTTCAGGTCCAGGTTCAGATGGCAGTGTGTAATGTTGCGTACTGTGACTTTGTAGTGTGGACTCCGTTATCTATACACATAGAGAGGGTTCGCAGGGACGAAGCATTTTTTGACTCTGTAGTACCAGCTGCGAAGAAATTCTTCACACATGTCATTATGCCAGAATTATTCGCAGCTTACTTCACGCGGAAAGCGACAACAAACAAGTGCGCTGACAACACAGAAAATGCATATTGCTTTTGCAGAGGCCCAGAATCTGGCAAAATGCTAGCATGTGATGACCCAGAGTGCAAATATCAGTGGTATCATTACACCTGTATCGGTATCACGAGGGCCCCAAAACAAAAGCCCTGGTACTGCGAGGACTGTACTACGAGGAGAAATAAACAAACCATCAGTCCTGACTAATGAACTGCCCATGTAACGAGTTAGTTCAAGTTTTACACCGTCGTTTACATTGTCCATCACATTGTCGTCGTCACATCATCGCCTTCAAACTGCACTTGTCAAGACACATCACAGTGGTGAGCAATACTGCTACAGTCACTCTAACGTTTGATTTCTTACCGATAAGATGCTACCACCGGGACTGTTTTGGGAACCTGTGCAATTATTTTGTGACTGAAACTTCAAGTACGACTTCACAATATGAAAGTTTGACTTGATCACCTTTTTTTTGCAACAAAGTACTGTGTGCATTAAATTTGTATTCTCTTTTGGGCTGTCTTGTGAGTTTGTCAGCATGGCTGAGTATTAGAGATAAGATTGTTTCGCGGCTTCTGTGTGGTGTGTTTTGAAGTCACAAACAGCTTAGATCAATGAATATGAATTTATCATTTTTTTTCGTTTGCTGAACATGATTTACCTGCGCTACTGTAAGTGGTACAGTGCGCAATATTTTCAATGACGAGACCTGTGTAACGAAGCATTTTGGAGAAAAGGGGAGTCAAACACTGCATGTGTTATTGTTTTTGTGCTCGCAAGGGTTTCGACGGGAATTCAGGGCATGGGCTCCTTTCCCAATCCCTGAAGGAACCTGAACGCCAGGCCGGGGCACGCTTGTGCCCATTTGAACCGGTGGGTGCCGGCGGTGGTGCGAATCGAAACAAACAAAGTAAAAAATACATGTTTTACATCCCTGCAATTTCACCATAACAAGGTCGTTTATTTAGTTATTGATACTGTCAACTCAGCAAAGGGTCATAACAGGAGTAGAATGAATGCAGTGAAAAACAGTGTAGTTCACAATTTCTAGGCAGGATGCAGAAATAAAAGCACTGCAAGCGGTTCAGGAGAAATAAGAGAATATTGTTTTCCAAATCGCACAAACATTCGCACAAACATTGAGTAGTACCTGCATTACCAAACACTTGCACAAACAATGACAAAAATGTTAACTTGTGTCTACATTGCCGTGATACATGCATACGCTCAACAGATATGAAGTGCTAATTTAAGCAAAACATACACTCAATTTTTTTTCTAGAAATTCACTTAAAGATGTTAGTTTCACAATAGCGTCCGGCAGTTCGTTCCGCTCATTGACAGCCCTAGGAAAAAAACTAAATGTAAAGCATTTGGTAAACACAGGAGGAGGAACGTACATGCTGTGTCTGTGCCTAAAATAGGTGTTTGGTTGTACGCTAAGATAATAATTCTTGTTTATGCTAATAAAACATGAATAATAAGAAAAAGAAGCTTTAGTCTTTCAAAGGAAGTTCTAGATTCTAAGGAGGGTAGTTTAGTGATATCTTTAAGTTCAGAAGGGGAGCGCTGAAAAGATCAAGCCAGAGTCACTCATTGGAGTTCGCAGGAACTACTGATGGGCACATGTTTGTGAGAGCGCAGCAGACCGTTACTATCTTGTCAAGAGGCGTGCGCTCATCTCCTGGTTTGGAGGCAGCATTGTCAATTAGCTGGACAGCCTTCATTATGAGATACTTGTTGCGTACAAGGCCAATCACTCATTCCACGTGGATTCGGACGTTGGCCAGCTTTCTCTTTTTTTTCAACGTCTACAGCTGTCAGCTGCTTCTGGCCCTTAGTAAATGCAGGTATATGCAGCTTAGCACAGTAGAGACCCACTGAGTCAGCAATGTCAAATCCTCGATCAGCTAGAATTATATCTCCTTGCGACAATTTGTCCAGGATGCCACAGTGTTCCGTGATATGTTTATCACTGGTTCTGCCTCCCCAGCCTTCAGAAATGTATGATATGGAACCCTGAGGGCATATGCCTATTAGAAACTTTGCTGTGTTACAGTTCTTATAATTAGACCATATTTCACTCCTTGGTAGCAAGGATGATGGCCTTTCAATCCTAATTTCAAAGCCATCAACTATAACTGCTAACTTTGACCCAAAGGAATCAAAGAATGCCTGTGGCACGGTCCTCTGAATGTCACTTCTGGATGGCCATGATATCAAAGACTTAAGTCTCCAAAATGCAGCGTCAAGCCACTCATCAAAAATCCTGCTTATGGTTGCGCACGAGACACCAAACCTATATGCAAGGTCCTGGTGTGGCAAGTTTAACTTAAGCTTCATTAAAAACACAACGATTCTTCAAATTTCGGTAGCCCATTTTGTGGCATGTGCACAAAATGGGCTACCTTCACCGCACATTCGATACACTTTACTGCCCACAACATTGAAAAGTTGAGCACTCCAAAATAAGAAAACTATTTTCCATTGTCCTCGAGAAGTGATGCCTCAGAAATTCTGTGAATATCGTTTTCCTTCTTCAAATTGCAATCCTCTGAAGTGAGTCTTCGATTGTCGGACTCAAGTGCCTGCACGTCTTGCATTGTGAGGTCTGTCTGCACAGGAACCTGTGCTGCTAAAAAAAAGACAGATTGTGCTCACTGAGCACCAAGAGAGATCGACATTCAATTGATAACTTATGCGAAAAATGGTTTGTGCAAACTTACCTATGCTTTTTTCCGAAGCCTCTTCGCAGCTTGGAGGAGGCGGACAACTGTCGGACTCTTGTTCCGAGCTCGCACCCCTTTCATGCAGGCATTCGTCTGCTGATGAAAACTGGCAGCCTGTCATGCTAGTTGTGGCGGCGAGGGTTTTAATTTAGCTGCGCTTTTTTGAACGTTGAAAGCGTGCCTCCTCAGCTCCAGTTCTTTCGTCATTGCCGTAGCCTAGATACAATGTAGTCGCCCAGTCTGGATTCACATCGTCCATCAGCTTGGACGGTTTGCCTGCAAATGAAGAGTCGTGCCCGAAGCAATATCTGTAGACATTCAAGATTGCTTAGAATATCGCTAAGCGAAGCACACATACCAAGAAATGGCGATGCGAAGCAGTTTGCAGGCCCTAAAAAAAATAGAGATGGTTTTCTGTGCTAAAATCACGATCTAAGTATGAAACACGCGGTAGTGGAGGGTTCCGGGATAATTTTGACCCCCCGGAGTTCTTTAAAGTGCAATACAACACAAGTACAGGGGCGTTTTTACGAGCGGTAAAAGCGACCATGCGGCTCAGTATGTGCGGGCAGGCGGTCACCAATCGAGTACGGGTGCTGGCGATTTCGCTGCCGCCCTTTTACGATCATGCGTGATGTGCAGTGTTTTGACGTGTTATATACTCACCCGAAACAAAGTGACGACCGCAGACACGAATGTTTTAGAGGTTCTTCAGGTCCTTCCGATTTATCCGGGAAAGCCACAGGCACCGACGTTTCTCCGACAGCATTCTTGTGCGTTCGCACTGTCATGTTATTACTTTTGGTAAGGAGTACAGACCTACGCCCGGTTCTCCGTAGCTCGGCTTCGCGGCACTGGTACTTCTTGTGCGGCAACCGAAGATCGCGCAGATTGGCATGATCACGACGAGAGCAGGAACTTCGGATCAACAACCCGTCAGCGCGTGCAGCCTGCTCCAGCACGCTTCCGCAGGCGCGCAGGTGCCTAAAGAGGGCGGACAGGCTCGCGAACCGGCGCGGAAGTGACGCGCGTGCAAACTATGTATAGACGAGGCAACCTAAAGTTTGCCCGCGCGGCACCAGCGCCGAATGCTCTGTTGCGGACGGATGGAAGTGTCGAAGGTCGTCGCCGTGCCCGTGTTCTGTACGGCGGGAGCGCTCGTGCGCGTTGTTTTCTCGGTGACGAGCGCGACCTCATAAACCAAGAAAGGTCGCATGCGATACTGCTGTGTTGTTGAATGCCACAACAGCCTCGAAAACACGAAAGATCGAAAGCCACCCGTGAAGTTGTGCAGATTTCCGGGGAGGTGGTACGAGAAGGACAGACGACAAGCATATAACTGCAGCGCGCCGAGTGAAGTAAGTCACAAACGTTCGCATTCGCGTGCAGTATCACGGCCGCTTGTTAAAAACGCAATAGTAATATGCCTGTATTTAGCGCACCGACGTTTGTTTAGTCGTGTCGCGTAGTTCAATCGTACAGTGACATCCGCCGTGTTAGTTTAGCGGTAAATGCATACGTGTTGCGCCGCTAAGCTCGACGACGCGAGCTCGATTCACGGCCACGGCGGCCGCATTTCGATGGGGGTGAAATGAAAGAACACCCTTTCTACCGTGTACTTTGATTTTTGTGTGCGTTAAATAACCCCGGTGGTCAAAATTATTCTTGAGACCCCCGATTACAGCGTGGCTCATAATGATTTCGTGGTTTTGGCACGTAAAACTCCTGAATTTATTTGATTGTACTGTGCGATCACTCGCCATCGGCAAGGATGAGCTCAAGAATTATTTCCCTTTTCCAAATGCGGCAACTTAAATTATTAGTTGTACAGTTAACGAAAGGGGCCGCGCACTAGTCTTTTGTGTGGTGGTAATCACATTACCAATTCGACCCGTCGCGCCGAGGAACCTTTACTCGCGATACCGCACTTCCGCTAAGTGGAGGACGCCAGATGATCGCCAAGTCTGTTTCGTGTGCTCTCGAGTTGGGCATATTGCGCGGCACTGCTCGAGCCGTCAGAAGTCGCCGACTGGCTGGAGCAGCCGAAACCCTCGTCCCGAAGGTTACTCCCGAGCAACATTGTCGCGCTCTCCACCGACTGACACGCCAGTCGTCGACGCACGAACGTTTACAGCAGGTCACCATCGCCGCAAGCCCGCCGATTATTTTAGCAACAAAACTGCCGTTTCCCGTCGCCTGCCAACTCTGGACGCTACGCATCGAAAAACTAACGAGTGCAGCGCTAGGAGGTGACGCTGCATTCTCGACCCGGCCTCGAAATCCTCGTCTGACTGCTCCTACCCGCTCTAATTTGCTCGAAGTCCAACTCGACGGTGTTACTGTTACGGCCCTTATCGACACTGGTGCACAGATCTCGGTGATGAGCGCTAGTCTTCGTGAGAAGCTGAAGAAAGTCCTGACAAGAGTCGCCGATGGAAGCACACCTACTGTTGTTGGGACGTGTACTGCCCGCGTTACTATATCTGGCCATAGGACGAGCGCTAAGTTTATTGTGATTGAGCACTGTCCATATGACGTGATCTTGGGCATTGACGTTTTGTCGACACTCAGCCCTCGTAGACTGCGGCACCGGTGTCCTGCAACTTGAAATCCCTTCTGCCCCCGAGACTCTTTCTGCTAAGCCTACGCAACTGTGTTGTTTTGAGTTAGTGCGATCGCCGCCCCAATCCACTACTTATCTTCTTTTGACGCCCTCTCCTGCTGTCGCTGACGGGGATTACGTTGCATCTCCTATTATTGACGTTGTCTTGGCACACAATGTAACCCTACCACACACGGTTGTCGAAATTGTCTACAACGAAGCTTATCTACCAGTGCTCAGCTTTGGCTTATCCGCCCGCGTTCTACCATTCGGAATTGCGCTTGCAACGATGGCATCCGTCAACGACTGTCAAATCTACACGCTAACATCTGAGGCCCCTTTGAGCCCGACTTGCTCAGCAGGATCCATCAGCTTGCCCACCATTGAATTCAACAAAATGAAAGCCGCGGACCTTTCACCTGCGGATGCTGATGAGCTCTGTCGTGTGTAAGCGTCGTACCGGGACGTTTTTGACTTCGACAACCGCCCACTTGGCCAGGAAACGGTTGTCATGCACCGAATCGGCACCGGAGACGCAAATCCTATTCATTCGCCGTCCGTATCGCGTTTCTGCTGCTGAAGGGGCGATTATACAAACAGAAGTCGACAAGATGGCGGCAGAAGACATTATAGAACCTTGGTCTGGCTTATGGGCATCCCCAGTTGTGCTCGTCAAGAAAAAAGACGGCACCTGGCATTGCTGTGTTGATTACAGACACCTGAACAAGATCACTCAGAAGGACGTATATCCGTTGCCACGCATGGGTGATGCCCTCGACTGCCTCCACGGAGCGAGTTATTTTTCGTCCATCGCCCTGCGGTTTGGCTATTGGCAGGTTGCCGTAGATACTATGGACCGCGAGAAGACCACTTTTGTAAAACCTGACGGGGGTATACCAATTTAAAGTTATGCCCTTCGGTCTATGCAATGCGCCAGCCACATTTGAGCGCATGATGGATTCGCTCCTTCGTGGCTTCAAATGGTCGACCTGCTTATGTTACCTAGATGACGTTATCGTTTCCTCAACAACATTTGACAGCCATATTCAGCGCCTGTCGGCCATCCTCCAAGAGTTCCGCAGCGCCGGTCTTCAGCTTAACTCATCCAAGTGTCATTTTGGTCACCGCGTAATAACAGTGCTCGGCCACCTTGTTAATTTTAGGTGTAGGAATCCGACCTGACCCGGAAAAAAATTTGCGCTGTGAAGCATTTCCCTGCACCTTGCTCAACCAAAGATGTTCGCTCCTTCATTGGCTTATGTTCATAATTTCGTCGCTTTGTCAAAAATTCCGCTGACATCGCCCGTCCGCTCACCGACCTTCTCAAGAAAGATACGCCTTTCGGCCGGGGCCATCTAGAAGCTCATGCATTTTCTGCGCTTATCCGCTTTCTGACGACTTCTCCTCTGTTGGCACACTTCGACCCATCTGCTCCTACGGAAGTTCGGCCGGATGCCAGTGGATACGGAATCGGAGCCGTCCTTGCCCAGCGCCAGCATGGTCGTGACTGCGTCATAGCGTACGCCAGCCACCTGCTCTCTACCTCAGAACACAATTACTCAATTACCGAGCGTGATTGCCTTGCCCTTTGTTGGGCTATCTCCAAATTTCGTCTGTACATCTTTGGCCGCCCATTCACAGCAGTAACTGACCACCCTGCGCTCTACTGGCTTTCCTCGCTGAAAGATCCTACAGGCCGTCTCGGACGCTGGGCCTCCGAGTACAAGAGTACTCGCTTTCCGTCATGCACAAGTCTGGCCAATTACACCAGGACGCGGACTACCGGTCCCGTTATCCCGTGGATCCACCCGACAGCACCAACCCTGACACCGATGCCTGTGTCCTTTCTATATCTCAGTTTCTTCATTTCGGCGATGAACAACGGCCTGATCCGGCGTTACGTTACATCATCAACCGTCTCAGTTCCGTGGCCTTTGACGACTCGCTCTGGATGTTGACCTTACATAATGGAACTTTATACCGCCACAGTGTTTATACCGCCACAGTATACCGCCCCGAAGGCCTTGAGCGCGTGCTGGTGGTGCCCTCCCACATGCGTTCTACTGTCCTCCAACAGCTTCATGACGAACCTACAGCAGGTCACCTTGGTGTAACGCGCACGTATGATCGCGTGCGGCGCCGTTTCTTTTGGCCTGGGCTTTATCGCTCCGTACAGAATTATGTTGGCCGCTGCGAACTGTGCCAGCGACGCAAGAGACCACCGACGCTTCCCGCCGGCCTTCTTCAGTCTATCGATGTCCCAGTAGAGCCGTTCTTCCGCGTCGGCCTCAATTTGCTTGGACCTTTCCCTACATCAGCATCAGGGAACAAATGGGTCGCTGTCGCGACGGACTATGTTACGCGTTACGCTATTACGCGCGCACTTCCAACCAGCTGTGCTACCCATATTGCCGACTTCCTTCTCCACGATGTTATTCTGCATCACGGAGCGCCTCGTCAACCGCTCACCGATCGCGGTCCTTACTTCTTGTCCCGTGTCATCGATGACCTTCTACGCTCATGTTCCACAAAACACAAAGTCACCACCGCCTATCACCCTGAGACAAACGGCCTCACCGAACGCCTGAATCGCACTATAACCGACATGCTCTCCATGTACGTTTCCGCCGACCACCGCGACTGGGATGCTGCATTAGCCTTTGTTACATTTGCCTATAATTTGTCACGCCACGATACGGCAGGTTGTTCACCGTTTTATCTTCTTTTTGGCCGGGAACTGACACTACCTATGAATACTTTACTACTACGCGCAAGATGCCATCGCAAGTGCGCACGCTGCGCGTAATATCGCGCGCGACCGCCTTCAGATGTCACAGGTGTCATAGAAGAACCGCTACGATTGCCGTCACAAGGATGTATATTACGCTCCTGGATCCTTAGTGCTCCTCTGGTCGTCAACTCGACACGTTGGCCTCTCCGCGAAGCTTCTACCACGCTACCACGGTCCTTATCGCGTTCTGCGCCAAGTTACCGACGTGACGTATGAGATTGCACCGGCACAGCCTATGCTATCTTCTGCACCGGTAAAGACTGACGTACGAGCGTAGTTCATGTTGCCCGGCTAAAGCCGTATCACCCGTCCGTTGATGCTGCACTCTGACCTGCCCGGATGGTGCGCGTGTTTTCGCCCGGGGGGTAATGCCGCGAGAAAAAAGACCGGCACCGAAGCAGAGCTCAGCATTAGGCCGGCACCGAAGAAGAGGAAGTAGAGGTTGCTCCTCGCCATCTTGGATGGTTGCTGTTACGCCTGTGCTACTCGCCTGTCAATATTTGTAAATATACGTTTTTGTGCAAAAATATGAACATTAAGAATAGTCTCCACTTGCGCCAGTCTTTCTTCCTGTATGAACGCTCTAAAACTGAAAAAACGAGATGACAAATACGCACATATAGTTGCGCACGTTAGTAAGTGCACTGATTGTGTGGCCCGGTTAAAGGAGACGACGATTTTAGGAAAGAGTAGTGACAAGACAGCGCGCATCAGTTTGGAAGCATCAGGAAGTTCGGTAGCAAGTGCTTCAGCAACCCTTCCCTTGCTCTCTTTTACGCGGAATTTTATCTTCTGGGCCGGTATTTTGTAGCGATGCCTTTAAAGTAATAATGCCTTTTCGCGCTTATCGCGCTTTGTCAGTGGTCAGAGCGACGGTCCGCTCGCGTTATCAACGTTGATATCGTGAGCGGACCGTCGCTGTGACCACTGACAAAGCGCGATAAGCGCGAAAAGGCATTATTACTTTAAAGGCATCGCTACAAAATACCGGCCCTGGACGCGGCTATCGGGGGTTCAGATTAGAAAGAAAAATAATTGTTTGCGTCTTGTTGCGCTTGGTTGGCTGTATTGCGCTTACGTTGTTGGCACGATGTCACCCTTGTTATGTTTTCCCCTTTTCCTTGCTTCACTCTGGCATATATAAGGTGTGCTAACCTTCACAATAAAAACCAGTTGTTAGTCAGCGCCCGTGTGTCCGTGTCTCCCTTCTTGTGGTCGTCTGTTTGCGCTGTCATGCAAACTTTCTTCCTGTAGACGGCAAAAACTGTTTCTTTCTGCTAATATTCGAACGGAACGCATACTCGACAACTTCGAATAGTGAATCGCCGAATCGCGCGCGAATTTAGTAGTAAGGTTATTCGATTCGTATTCGAAATTTTAAATATTCGCAAACCCCACGCTATTCTCTAGTCGAATATATAATCCTCAGGCAGTGGCTCAATTCCGCTACCGGAGCTGCACTCGGATATTTCGAAAACACTTTTAGTGCCCTCATTGTTCCGTGGACACTAGTTCCTGCATATGTTTGTCACGCAGATCCTCGGGAATAAAGCAAGCTTGGAAATTTTGTAAGCCAATACTCTGTCGCCAAGCAAGTGGGTGCGGCGGGAGTCGCGATTATATTTATTCACGTCTCTGATACGCGACAAGGAACTCAGACAGTCTTCCTGAATGGGGGAGGGGCACGGAAGCGATGATTGATCTATTCAGTTCTACATAATGCAAGCGTGTTTCGTCTTTATGTCATTTCTGCGTTCTGTAAGTGTTCTGGGTTCGATTGTGGACGCGTGTATTGATTTCGCTCGGGACCATACTCATACATACACTTTTATACTTCCGTATCCTGGGTTGACTACTACGAACTCTTGCTTACAAGTGAGTTTTGGCATAAAAGTGTGCAGAACACAAATAGTACAAACACTAAATCAGTCTACCATTTATGAATGCCGCAGCTTGATGGTAATTTTTTTCATGGCGCGCGTATTTACAAATACAAGCTAAAGTCCTGCATAACATTTGCGACGCTGCACCGAGTCGATCACTCGGCATATATTCGTACGATCTGACGAAGGAGAAAAAAGCTACTGCAGTCTTTTCATTCACAAGAGCAATTCCTGCCACAGCCTTGATAAACGCATATATTAAATGCTAAATAAGTATACATGCTACTACAAAGAACACAATTTCAATTAGCAATTTATTTTCTCATATATGGCTGTAGCGGCTTTCTTTCTGGAACATGCGCATCACGTAGTTCACGAAGAACTAGAAGCTTTAACCGTTGGTAGCGAACTTGTATACTATAAGATGTCTACACATCATTCTTTGAGCAGCCTACATCACCGCAAAATGAGGCATGGTGCCTAGCGCTCCGAATTAATTGCCTTCGAATTAATTGTGGTGGGCAACTTAGCAAAATGTCCACCTACATTACGCGTACAAATTGTCGGAGGACTCGTACACGAGACATTGGTAGGAGACATAGCAACTGAAAGTGTACCAGTGATGTATGAAACCATTACAGGAGTGTGGATAGTTGCACACAACGTGAAAAGAAACAAAAATAACGCCATTAGAAGTGCATTCACGACACTAAAACGGTCAGTCACAGTGAACAACTAGGTTTGAAGGCAAACTTTATGGACGTTTTCTTATAAACAGTTTGGCACGAATAACACGCCACCGGTGACGAATCGCCAAGATCACCCAAGCGGCGTGGAGTTGCACAATGTGTCAAGCACAGGCCGACAAGTATACGTCACGTCACCACAGGGCACACGCTTGCACGTACACGTCGTCACTATCACATTGGGCGTCCAATCGCTCCTCACTGTCACAGTCACAAAATGCTTCAAATCACTTTAAACAGTCATTAAAAACTAAGTTGAGCGAAAATGCGTGTCTTTAATGACACCTCTACCGTGAGCATACAGCGTTGACCTGACGTGGTCGGCACTGTGCGGCTCAAAAACGTTCAAGCCGACGCCGTTACTCGAATGGAGCGGCGATGAAGCTCGTGTTGAGCATAGGAGTGGTCAGGCTTGGCAGTGTCGATTCCAAGCGCTTTCCTTCGGCCTCAAAAAGGAGGCGTCCCACCGTGTTGGTGGACAGTACCGCCGACACAACCAGGACGGCCTTGAGCACCAGGCCTACCACCACCTGTAAAGAAAAAGCGAAAGGAGATCGTCGATTACGTTTGAATGGCCATATTTCGGAAAAAAATGGGAGGCGTACACGAAGCTATCATCGGGGACGATTTTCAGTGGCAATAAAGGGAAAGCTGTAGGGGCGGAGCTTCGGCACATGGGTGACTGCAGCAAATATTCCAGCGGAGCTCGACAAGGCTTTTGGTATTCTTGACCAGTTACTGACTCATCCTAGCTTCCACGTGCGACGGTTTCGCATTTTCCCAAACGTTGATGGTTCGAACCGGAGCGCCGAACTGGGTTTGGAAATTATGTTTGACAGGGCGAACTTAGACAGAGACGGCGAAAGAGGCGACAAAAGGACGCAAGCGCAGCCTTCATTTGTTAAACGGAACAGCGCTTGTCTCCTTTTGTCGCCTCTTTCGCCGTCCTCGGTGGAAGTTCACGCTGTCACAAATCATGGATGAACACCAACTAGCCCGGTCGCATATGTTACCCGGTTCGGAGACCGGGACCGGGTTCAAACCAGAGAGCTTTGTCAAATTGGTCGGGTTCTTAAGCGGCTGCGATATATCAGGATATGATGATCTATGCTCGCTCACCAGTCAAGCAAAGAGAGACAGTGTCATTGGAAGATTAAGCGAGAAACTGCGATCAGCCTTTCAAAGAAAACTACGATGTCTTTACAAAAGGTTGTGTGTTTCATCGTACTCTTCTCGCAATGGAAGTGGTCGACGTTAGCAGACGTGTGAGGACAACGTGTTAATCCTGAGAAGTATTTAACGGCATTAACATACGCATATATCAGATGTCCAATGGAAGACTTTAGATATAAAACAACGAGCAAATTCCAAATTTGTTCCTAGAAACGTTGGTGGACGGTTTAAGAGTATTTCCAGTGCTTGCTTGACCGCTTTTTCATTGCTTCAATTGTCACACTTCACAGTCGTTCGGCGACTAATAAGGGACTGCCAACAGTTTTTCGTTCAGGTATTCTCGTTGTATAAAAAGAGTCGCAATTTCGCCCCAAAGGCGAAGCATCCATTGCAATAGCAAATTACTGGACAGCTATACGAAGTAAGGACAGTAGTTTTATCGGCCGTATAAACTTGTAAACATAGGCCTACTAACTAAATGAACAAATATGGTGTCACGCGCGCACAAGCAAACATGAACACATCTCACTCGATGACCGCGGAAACTCGCTGTCAAAACACTGCAGTAAGCAAACGTGCAGCAGCAGCGAGCTAATTTACCTTCGTGCTGCGTCTCGCATCAACGCAGACTGAGCGGCGAAAATACAGCGCACGGCGGACTGTGTCTGCGACGCAGATGGCTTTCAGGATACAGCGGCCTGGGTGGGCGTGCGCGGCCGCCCGCAGTAGAAAGCTGTACATGCTCAGTACATGCTAAACAGTGGTACATGCTAAACAGGAAAACCGTACATGCTCCTCTGGCACAGGCTACCTCTCATGAAGGCTAAATGTTTGTGATAATAGCAAGGGAATGGAATGGTCAGTCTGCCAATGGCACGCACCACCCCGACCCACATCTCTGAAAAGCTGTTCTCGAGTCACTGTTCTGTTAAACTCAGCACATCCCTCATGCGTTACCCCATCTCTGCGGCCTTTCAGGTATAATAAATGAAATGAGTGTTTCGGCTATATAGAGTTGTCCCCTGAAACCAAGACGCAGTGTTTTTTTTTTTTTTGGAATGAAAGAAAAATGTTTTGTAGTCTCGAGTACCATAATAATACGAGGACTGAATCGTGGTAAGCCTCTCACTGCGTCTGTCAGGAACGAGGGGCTCTTTGCGATTGAAATAGTGGGAATCAGCCGCTTGCGCTTTATTCATAAAGGTCACACAACAATTAGTGTTCTTGTCCTCCCCAAAATAATTTGCCTAGTAATTGTGGATTAACTGCAAACAGTTTCTTTGTTAATTCAAGAGCTGCTACTGCTAATATTACCTCGACTTTTTTTTAGTAGGAAGGGTTGCAGATCTTCGACCGGGCCGAATGTGGCTGCATTCATAGCTCCCATCACTCCCAGAGCAGCTGATGTGGCGTTGGGTGTTAAGCTCATTGTGAATCAAACTTTATAAATAAAGTTAGTGTATCGCAAACAATTACGGCACGTGATATACTTACTGTTAGCAGTAGCATACAGCTATTGAGACTATTTTTCAAGTAAAGTTACAGGCCAGTGTATAATCCAGATCTATTAGCAGAACGATTATTTAGGTTATCCGCGCAAACTTTGAATTTTTATTTTAGGGCGTAAGTTCATAATGACAATAAACACGTTCATGTCGAACAGATTGCCGACGCACAGCCTGCTAGAAAAGAGGCCAAGGCTGAAAATGCTTAACCAAGGCGCCTGAATCTTTAAAGTTCGTAACCGGCAGTAGCGTAGAGAAAAAAAATAACGTGGCCACGCTTTGTTTTCACGAGGAAAATAATTTATTAGAAAGACATAATATAGCCGTATATACTCAGGTATATGGTAATGCTAATTCGCATTTAATTTTATGAAATATATCTATGGTGCAGAAAAAAACATAAGTATAGATTGCATACTCATGTATTTACAGATGCATATATACAGGGTGTTTCAGCGAACACTCAAGATTTATTAAAGGTTGCCTGTGGCAGATAGCCCAATTCTAGTCAATGAGCTGGTGTACTCTAAGAGGCGGACATTACTTGTAAAAAATTGAAATACATAATCGACTAAATAAGAAAAATCTATAATAAGTTTTTAACTAATTACCTGATGGCCCATATTGCAATTTACAAATTGTAGCCGTGGAGTTCGCAAGACGGATCCACTTGGAACGAATTCTCAGGATGACACCAGTTTCAAGATACGAATTCCCGAACTTGCGGCGAAATGCACTGACGTTCCAGTTAATTTTGTGCGGCAATGCGTAAAGCGACGTTTTGCTAAGAAACTAACTGGAACGCCAGTGCATTTCTCCGCAAGGTTCGGGAATTATCTCGAAACTGGTGTCATCTCGAGAATTCGTTTCAAGTGGACCCGCCTTGAGAACTCCACGGCTACAATTTGTAAATTAGAATATGGGACATCAGGTAATTAGTTAAGAACTTAATTAGTAATTTTCTGTTAATTATTACATTATGCATTTCAATTTCTTGTGCAAGTAATGTCCGCCTCTTCGAGTAGACCAGCTCATTAACTAGAATTGGGCTATCTGCCACAGGCAACCTTTCATAAATTTTGAGTGTTCGCTGAAACACCCTGTATATGCAATAAATGCAGAGGTGTTATATACAGATACATATACAAAAATACATATATCTACACCCACGAATACATCAAAAACAGGCCACCGAACTACACACAAATTTTTATCAGCGTACTGATTTCGGAGGTGAACAATAATGTCACGTAGTAGTGACGCTGAAGTAAACAGTCGTAAAACTGTGTATGACGAAACTGATTCTTTATTGGGCGAACATGTGCCCACAAAAGCAAGCTCCACTCGAAGCACAACGATGGCGGCGAACAGTCGGCGATCGTCGAAATCTGGTCAGCGGCGATACTCGTCGGATTTTATACATGAGTCATCGAAGCTTCCAGATTAATCCCTGGTGCCCGCGTGTCTTCCAGAAAGTATTAGAAAATTCGCGTCGCTCATACAATCAGATTACATGAGCGTCGGTGGCAACAGACAAAGGATAGAAGCATCGAAAACGTTCGAGAAACTTCCGATAGATGCAGGCGCGTCTTGTGCCTAGCGATAACATTTGTTAGTCGGTGAAAAAGCGGTCACCGTTGAAAGATAAACATGTACACGTATCAATGCCATCCCCTTAAATATCATCGTCCCGATGCTAGAAACACGAAAAGCGAAAACAAAACCACGCGTAATAAAGAGAAAAAAAAAGAACAATAACAAAGCAACAAAGTGCCGAAGTTCGTCAGCGGGCGTAGAAAGGCCTAAGAAGCACCACGTGGATGACTTCAGGTCGTGCGCGGCGCCGCTGTGATTGCGAAATGCTGTCTGCCACGACCTCATAGTCCAGCGCGCCAATACGTCGAATGATATTATAGGGTCCGAAATAACGACGCAACAGTTTCTCGCTAAGTCCTCGTCGGCGTATCGGAGTCCAGACCCAAACACGGTCGCCGGGCTAGTACTCGACGTAGCGTCGTCGAAGATTGTAGTGTCCGCTGTCGGTCCTCTGCTGGTTCTTGATGCGCAAGCGGGCGAGCTGTCGTCCTTCTTCGGCACGCTGCAAATAGGTGGCAACGTCGACATTTTCTTCGTCGGTGACGTGCGGTAGCATGGCGTCAAGCGTCGTTGCCGGGTTCCTTCCGTAGACAAGGTTGAACGGCGCCATGTGCGTCGTTTCTTGCACGGCCGTGTTGTATGCGAAGGTCACGTACGGAAGGATGGTATCCCACGTCTTGTGTTCGACGTCGACGTACATTGCCAGCATGTCGGCGATGGTCTTATCTAAGCGCTTGGTAAGGCCATTCGTCTGCGGGTGGTAGGCGGTGTTCCGGCGATAGCTTGTCTGGCTGTATCGCAGGATGGCTTGAGTTAGTTCTGCCGTAAAGGCCGTACCTCTGTCGGTGATGAGGACTTCTGGGGCACCGTGACACAGGAGGATGTTTTTAACGAAGAATCGGGCTACCTCGGCGGCACTGCGTTTGGGCAAGGCTTTTGTTTCGGCGTAGCGGGTGAGGTAGTCCGTAGCTACGACGATCCATTTATTCAAGGACGTCGACGTCGAAAAAAGCCCCAGTAAGTCCATCCCGATCTGCTGGAACGGTCGGCGAGGTGGTTCGATCGGCTGTAGAAGTCCGGCTGGCCTTGTAGGTGGAGTTTTGCCTCACTGAGAGTCTCGGATTGTCCTTACGTAATGCGCGACGTCAGCAGAGAGGCGAGGCCAGTAGTATTTCTCTTGTATCCTCGCGAGCGGGCGGAAAAAACCAAGGTTTCCAGCTGTTGGGTCGTCATGGAGAGCTTGCAGAATCTCTGGACGCAATGCTGAGGGTACCAAGAGGAGGTGGTTGGCTCGGAGTGGCGAGAAGTTCTTCTTAAGGAGAATGTGGTTTTGCAAGAAAAACGACGCCAATCCTTACCTGAACACCTTCGGCACAATGACGGTCTTGCCTTCCAGGTAGTCTACAAAGCTCCTTAGTTCCGGGTCTTCTGGCTGTTCGGCGAATTCGTCGGCACTGATGGGTCTCAAGAAAGTGTCGTCATCCTGGTCGTCGTGTGGCGGCGGTTCGACGGGGGCGCGAGACAAGCAGTCGGCGTCAGCGTACTTTCGCCCGGACTTGTAAACGACAGTGATGTCGAATGCTTGAAGTCTCAGACTCCATCTTGCGAGGCGACCTGATGGATCCTTTAAGTTAGCTAGCCAACACAAGGTTGGGTGGTCGCTCACACCATTTAAGGGCCTGCCATAGAGGTAGGGGCGAAACTTTGATGTAGTCCAGATAGCGAGGTACTCCTTTTCTGTGGTAGAATAATTTTCTTCCGCCTACAACAGCGACAGGCTAGCGTAACTTACAACCATTTCTAGTCCGGGAGTCTTCAGCAGAAGCACGGCGCCGAGTCCTACGCTCATTGCGTCGGTGTGGACTTCGGTATCGGTTTTTTCGTCGAAATTCGCAAGTATTGGCGGCGATTGCAGGCGTCGGTTCAGTTCTTCAAATGCTTCCACTTGGGGCGTCTCCCGCTTGAACGCGACGTCGGCCTTCGTGAGGTACGTCAGTGGCTGGGCGATCTGTTAAAAGTCCTTGAGGAAGCGCCTGTAATAAGCGCACAGTCCAAGAAATCTACGAACTGATTTCTTGTCGGCGGGCGAAGGTCAGTGACGGCCGCAGTTTTCTGAGGGTCAGGGCGCACTCCAGACTTGTTGATGACATTGCCCAGGAAAAAGAGCTTCTCATATGCGAAGCGGCACTTTTCTGGCTTCAACGTGAGCCCGGATGTCTTGATTGCTTGAAAGACTGTTTCAAGGCGCCGGAGGTGTTCTTCAAAGCTTGAGACAAGAACAACGGCGTCGTCCAAGTAGACGAGGCAAGACTGCCACTTAAGCCTCCCAGTGCTGTATCCGTGGCGCGTGGGAAAGTTGCAGGCGCCGAGCAAAAGCCAAACGACATGACCTTGAACTCGAACAGTCCGTCTGGTGTTATAAAGGCAGTCTTCTCCCGGTGCATCTCGTCGACTTCAATTTGCCAGTAGCCGGTTTTTAGGTCCATCGACGAAAAATACTTTGCGTTGTAGAGTCGATCCAAGGCGTCGTCAATCCGAGGGAGTGGGTATACGTCCTTCTTCGTGATCTTGTTGAGGCGACGATAATCGACGCAGAAACGTAGGATTCCATCCTTCTTCACCAACACCACGGAGGACGCCCACGGACTCTTGGACGGCTGGATGATGTCGTCGCGTAGCATTTCGTCGACTTGTTGCCTTATTGCCTCGCATTCGCGCGCTGAGACTTGGTACAGGCTCTGACGTAATGGGCGAACATATTCGCGGGTTATAATGCGGTGTTTAGCGAGAGGAGTTCGTCGAATTTTTGATGACGACGAGAAGCAATCCTGGTATTGGAGGAGCGAGGCTTTAAGCTGTTCTTTCTTGTGCCTGGGATGGTTCTCATTTACGTCGTAAGCCGGTTCAGGTACTACAGTCGTCTTTGCAGGTTCTGTAGAGACCGTGAAGGCGAAAGCACTGCTGGCTTGTACTATTTCATCAATGTAGGTGAGCGTGGTGCCTTTGTTAATGTGCTTGTATTCGTGGCTGAAGTTTGTGAGAACTACTCTTGCTTTCCCTTCACGTAGCTCAGCTATGCCTCTAGCGATGCAAATCCCACGGTCGAGCAGTAAGTGATGATCGCCTCGACGACGCCCTCCATGTCTGCAGGCACTTCGGTCTCGACGGATATCATTACGCTTGAACGAGGCGGAACGGCGACTTGTTGTTCAAACACATTGAAGACATGTAAGTGATGTTTGTATCCGGCGGTATCGCTTTGTGCGTTGAAAGCGTTATCAACTTGGACCTTAAGTCGATGACTGCACCATGTTGGTTTAGAAAGTCCATGCCTAGGATGACGTCCCTGGAGCAGTGCTGCATGATTACGAAGCTTGCCGGGTAAGTGCGGTTGTTTACCGTGACTCGTGCTGTGCAGATTCAAGCCGGCGTTATTAGGTGGCCTCCCGCTGTCCGGATACCGGGTCCTTGCCAGGCCGTCTTCACCTTTTTCAACTTGGCGGCGAACGGGTCACTGAAGACGGAATAGTCAGCTCCAGTGTCGCTGAGAGCGGTGACGTTATGACCATCGAGTTGCACGTCGTGGTCGGTAGACCGTTGTCTAGCTTTGCCGTTAAGCCGTGTCGTCAGATCACGGCTGCGTGGGCTTGCTCCGCTGCTGCTACGTCACGTCGGCAGGTCTTCTTTCGGCGGCGAAGTGTTGTCGTCAAGGCTCTTGCCAGGCGGTGTGCTGATACCTCGTTGTGATGATGCGCGAATTGTCGTCGGCGGCGGCGCACGATCTTCGGTATTGCTAAAACCCCTGTATATAAAAAGTAGCGCCAACCACTTCCCTCCTCCTCCGTTCCGCTGTCGCGCTCGGCACGGCCCGCGCGATCGAAGCGCGATATCGGCAGTGGCGCCGCCTACGTCGAGTCTGCCGTGGCAGACGACAGATAACGCGCAACCAGAGGAAATCTGCGGAAAACTTCGATCGCGCCCTGCGGAGCAGTTTTTGAGGCGCGATTTTGCTTCGTCAGTCAGTAACTGGCCTTCATAATGCCGTTTTGGAAGTAGCAACGCGACGATGCGAGACGGCGCAAATACCAAGTGTGCAGCAAGCGTTTGCGCTCGCCGGATGGTAAACAAAAAAAAAAAAAGCCTTTTACCCTCGCCTTGTCGGCTGCGGCAACTTAATGCGCAACAGCATGCCATCACAACGAAGTTCTTGTCCCTAACACGTTTGATCAGTTTGTGCGTACAGCACTTCCGTCGCACAGGCCCGAGAATGGCGGTCGGAGCGCGCAGGAAAGGAAAAAATATACAAAAGTGCAAGCGTGCTTCCACGTGACACGGATTGGCCAATGGGGGAGCGGAGGAGGCCAGGGCGACTGGAGGCGGCGAGGAGGAAACGCCGGGGTGAGCGCGGTGGCGGCAAGATCTAAGAATGGCGCTACTTTTTATATATAGGGGCTTTAGGTATTGCGTCGTACAGCAACCGTACCTTCATCGGTTGCTGATTTTTCTTTCCCGGATAGGGGCTCACGGACTGGCCCCGGGCTGGGCCAGTGTATGGTCGGCGCTGCGGCGACAGGTAGCATCCTGGTGATGGCGATCGCGAAGGACGTCGCGGTCTCCACTGCGTTCCGGTGATGTAGTCGGCGATGTCACGTGGCTGCTCGCCAAGCTGTGGACGTGGCGCTTTGACGGCGAACCCTCGTAGGCCGATCTCACGGTGTGGGCATCGGCGGTAGACATGGCCGGCTTCCCCGAAGTGATAGCAGAGCAGGCGGGGGTTGGGGGCACGCCAAATGTCAGTCTTCCTCTGGTAGCTGCTCTTGAAGACGGACGGGCGTGCTGGCGGCGGCGGTGGTGGACGTCGGAACTGTGGCGTTACGGGGCCCTGGCGCGAGCGCGGAGGGCGGCCTTGACGTTGGGCGACACTGGTTTCGTAGCCTCCGGGGCCTGGTTTCGTAGCCTCAGGCTAGCTCGATGGGCCGGCACAACGTTGGTACTGTCTTCGGGGTTCGGGCTTGGATCACAACTTTTCGGGGGCGTCCGGTGCATGAACACAAAAGCACCTCCACCAGATGTCACGTAGTAGTGACGATGAAGCAAACAGTCGTAAAACTGTGAATGACGATACTGATTCTTTTTGGATGAACCTGTGCCCACAAAAGCAAGTTACACTCGAAGCACAACGATAGCGAACACAGTCGGCTATCGTCGAAATCTCAATAGCGGCAAAACGCGTCGGCTTTCATACATGAGTCATCGAAGCTTCCAGATTAATACCTGGTGTCCGCTTGTCTTCCAGAAAGTAGTAGAAAATTCGCGTCGCTTATACAATCGGATTACACAAGCGTCGGTGACAACAGACAACGGATACAACCTTCGATAACGTTCGAGAAACTTCCTATACATGCAGGCGCGTCCTGTGCCTAGCAATGACGTTTAACATTTGTTAGTCGGTGTCACCAGTGAAAGATAAACATGTAGACATGTCAATAAATTGTAGTGTGGTTTCCGAAATTGTTTGAAATGTTACTCAAGTTACATTTTTCTCTGAGGTTTTAATGCCAGAACCACGATTCGATTACGAGACCAGCCGTAATGGGTGACTTCGGAATAATTTTTTCCACCTGGGGTTTTTTAACGTGCACCTAAATGTAAGCACACGAGCGTTTCTGTCTGTCCTGCCTGTCCGCCGCGCCCGGGATCGTACCTGGGACCTCGAGCTCAGTAGCGCAACGACATACAAACTCGGAAAACCTCCATTCGAGCTTGGTTTTAGTAAATAGCGGACGTAAGTCTTTAGCGTTGAAGGACTTTCTGGATCACGTTAAGAAGCACTCAATGCGGGTGTTTCGAAGAATTTACCTTTCCCGGGATTTTATTTTCCGAGCTTTCAAGAAAGCCCTTGAGATATAAAAAAACGTAAATACGCATTTCGGTACTAGATGAAGAACAAGCAGCCCGCAAAGAAGACACAGGCCCTCAACGTTTCGCTTAATCCTAACAGCCACGTGAAAGCCGAGTAAAACTGACTTGCCTGTTCTGCTTCGTAAGCAGTATGCTGACATCGCTCGTTGAAAACTGTTTTTACGACAGTCATCCTTTCTATGCATGGAACTTAACACCACGCAACTATGGCCTGAGTCTTTGCGCATTATGATTTGCGAGCCAATCAGCCACCCTTCCTATCAGCTCTCCATTTCTGACAAGGACGGAGGGGCTAACAGGTAATCGATTGATGCACTGCCGTTGTTTCTTCCAGTTATGAACATGACGATGCTTTCAGTATGACAAGGAAGTGCATAGAAGCAAGCGAGTGATAAGCGGAAGAGGGTAGCTCACCGCTTCGCTCGTGGGCATTTCCAGAGAGTTCCTCAGGATGACCACGGGAATGCTTGACGGGAAGATGAGGTTCGACGATGCCGCGGCCGCTACCGGAATCGCGTACAGCACAGGGTTGGTGGTGGACACCGACGCCTGCGTTTCGAGAAAGAGTGACACAAAGCTTATTTTAGAATATGGGATACGCCTACGGACAACAATCGGGACATAATCGAGAAAGTGTGGAACATACCTGCACAGTATGAATGCAGCCATTATTGGAACGCAATAGCTATATTTCCAAGCCGTCTTATATAGTATACAGGGTGTTTCATTTTAGCTGCACCAAATTTTTAAAAATTGCCTGTGGCAGATAGCACAAAAACAATCCTTGACCTGAACTACTCGATGAGGCGGCCATTACTTCCTCGAGAAATCAAAACGCCTAATTCAATAATTAACACAAGTACGCTAATCAAAATTTTAAATATAGATTTTACGGCACATCTTTCAATCTATGAATTATAGCCGCTCAGTTCGCAAGGCGTATCCACTTGGAACGAATTCTCAGGACTGAACCAGTTTCGAGATAATAATTTTCAAAGTGTCCGGCGAAATGCATGGACATTCCAGTTGCCTTTGTGCTTCAATGCATAAAACAGCGTTTTCCTCAAAAATTTAACTGGAACGCCTATGCATTTCGTCGGACACTTTGAAACTTAATATCTCGAAACTGGTTCAGTCCTGAGAATTCGTTCCAAGTGGATACGCCTTGTGAACTACGTGGCTGTAATTCATAGATTGAAAGATGTGCCGTAAAATGATTATTTAAAAATTTAATTAGCGTACTTGTGTTAATTATGCAATTAGGTGTTTTAATTTCTCGTGGAAGTAATGGCCGCCTCATCAAGTAGTTTAGATCAATGATTATAATTGTGCTCTCTGCCACAAAGAATTTTTAAATATTTGGTGCAGCTAAAATGAAACACCCTGTATATACATGAACATGCACTAGCTGAGATAATTTGCAGGGCGTTCCAGTTAACGCCAGCCAAGGTGCGTTCAAGGAGGACGCGACTAAACTTGCTGGCCCCCACTATGTGGAGGAAATGAAACAATTTTCGAGTTATTTTAGTTTTTTCAATTTATTTACCCTAAAGGCCCAGCTTGGGCATTACATAGGGGGGGAGAATAACAGTTGAAATACGAAAGCGGCAAGGCAATATGCATGTAAGTCGAATATCCGATATGAAGTCGTACATGATATGCAAACTTTACATCTCTTCTCATTCGACAACATTGTTACAATAATATTACATCCTTTGACATAATAAAATACATAAGGTTATAGCAAGGTTTGAATTTTTTTGTATTTTTGATATAAGAAGAAATGTAAGAAGAAATATTACTGTTTCTAATTTCCGAATGGTTCATTAAGTGCTTGTTTGAATATAATATGTTCAGTTATTTCGGCTATATTAGTTGGGAGATGATTCCATTACGAAATGGCTAAGTGCAGACATGGAAACTGCAATAGTTTAGTAGATGCAAACGGTTGTTCGACCTTAAATTCGTGATCAATTCGTCGTAATTTCCTTTTGGCTGGTAAGATGTGTGCCTGAGAGAAGATATTTGGGTCATGAAAAAGCTGATGCAAGTTAACCGAGATATCTTTCTTCTAGTCTGCAATGGGATGAGTCCTAGGTCATGTTTTAGTTTGGTGATGCTTGAATGTTGTGAATAGTTACCTGTAATAAATCGCGCTGCCTTGTTCTGAGAAGATTCTAATTTGGTAATAAGATGCGTTTGATGCGGGTTCCATATAAATCAGGCGCACAAGTTTTGAGCGAAGTATGTTAGTATATGCAAGAAGCTTGGTGTCACTATTGGCCTGACGAAGCGTTCGACGAATAAAGCCAAGAGACTTACATGCAGGGGAAAATACAACCCACATGCTTATGCCAAGACCAAGTCGGATATAGATGAACAACTACATTTTTAAATTATTCTGTAGTTTCTAGAGCTTCACCGTTAAGAAATTATGTGAGCTTCGTAATTTCACTGCAAGTAGTAAATCTCATAAGTTTAGCGTTTGAGGTATTTACGCTCATTTGCAAGTCTGAGCCCTATCTTGCGCTCCTATTCAAGCCATCTCGTAATTTAATGCAGTCAGCCTTACATTTTAACGGCCGATATACAAAACGCAGTCGTCGGTATATAACCTGATTTCAGAGTCTATACCCTGATGAATATCATTTATATAAATTAAAAATAGAGTGGGTCCCAAAACGGAACCTTGAGGCACACCGGACTGAACAGGTTGAAATGACGAACGGACATTATTAATTACGACGGCTTGTCGTCTGTTACTTAAATATTCTTTAACCCAGTTTATTACTTTTTCGTCAGCGTTAATCAGCTTCATTTTATTTATCAGGTGGTTATGAGCCACACGGTGAAAGGCCTTAGCAAAATCTATAAATATCGCATCAGTTTGTGGAAGTTCGTGAATGTTGAGATGAATGTCTGTAGTTAGTTCAAGAAGCTGGGATTCACATCACCGGCCTCGCTGAAAACCATGCTGGTTCGCAAATAGAATGTGGTTGCTAGCCATGTACTTCATGATTTGAGAAAATAAGACGTGTTCAAGTAGTTTGCATACAACAGATGTTAGGGATATAGGCCTATAGTTTGTTAGCTTGTTTTTGTCGCCGATTTTATATATTGGTATCACATGTGCCAATTTTCAGTTGTCTGGAATTTCGGCGGCGCCGAGGGATTGTTGAAACAATAGTGTAAGTATAAGAGCGGAATTGTGCTTTGTCATTTTCAGTAGCTTAGTACAAATACCATTACGACCAGGACTAGAAAATGATGGCAAATTCTCAATAGCTTTCACATTACCGTCACTTGTCATAGTAATGCATTCCATAAATGCAGAACTGTCACAGAACTGTGTTGACATATGTAGGGGTCTTTCGTCATTAAATACACTACAACAGAATAAATTGAACAGATCAGAAACATCCATGACATCAATTGCAGCGCCAGACTCAGTTCCAAAAGCAGGTAATTCTTTTGTAGGTCCTAGGTCATAGTCACGTGCTTCGAATAAAAACTTCACTCAAAAAACAGCACTCGCGTTATCCCCGTTTTTGTGATGTCTATGAACGGACCGACAGGCAAAGTACGCACTATCTCGAATACGATGGGCATGATGAGGTTGCAGAGTGGCATGCTGTTGATAAGCTCGGCGAAGCCTGCCGCCGTGAAGGCCATCAGCAGCTGGATGGTGACTGGAGAGCGCTCCTTCCAGAAGGCAGCGTCCACGTTGTCGAACACCGCCTTGACCAGGTTATGGCGCTGCGCGTGCCAATGGACCCGCCCCCAGTTAATGCAGTGGTACGAGCGTAAAATGTACGAAGCGACGTTGTGCAAACAGGACTATTTGTCCATTGATCTTCTTTGACAATGGCGCGTTATATTCTAAGTCAATAGTTCATGACAGATAAATACATTAAGGCGAAAGCCTAAAGTGTCTATGTTGGCGGTGACCTTGCGGTTACCTTAGCGAAACTGCACAGTGACGAAATATGGTCGACGCCGCAAAGTGTAAAAACACGTCTGAAACGCTAGGATTAACGTCATATTTCTCAGTGAGGTTTCTGTAAACAAAGTAAATTCATCATCATCATCATCATCAGCCTATATTTTATGTCCACTGCAGGACAAAGGTGATCTCCAATTACCCCTGTCTTGCGCTAGCGTATTCGAACTTGCGCCTGCAAACTTCCGAACTTCATCATCCCATCTGGTCTTCTGCCGACCTCGACTGCGCTTCCCTTCTCTTGGTATCCATTCTGTAATCCTAATGGTCCACCGGTTATCCATCCTACGCATTACATGGCCTGCCCAGCTCCATTTCTCCCGCTTAATGTCAACTAGAATATCGGCTATCCCAGTTTGTTCTCTGATCCACACCGCTATCTTCCTTCTCTTAACGTTAGTTCCTAAGCTTTCATAAGCTTTTTGTTCCATCGCTCTTTGTGCGGTTCCTAACTGTTCTCGAGCTTCTTGTTAACCCTACAAGTTTCTGCCCCATTATGTTAGCACCGGTAGAATGTAATGATTGTACACTTTTCTTTTCAACGACAGTGGTAAGCTCCCAGTCAGGATTTGGCAATGCCTGCAGTAAGCACTCCAACCCAATTTTATTCTTCTGTAAATTTCTTTCTCGTGATCAGGGTCCCCTGTGAGTAATTGACCTAGATAAACGTACTCCTTTACATACTCTAGAGGCTGACATGGAGATCCTGAATTCTTGTTCCTTTGCCAGGCTATTGAACATGATCTTTGTCTTCTGCATATTCATCTTCAACCCAATTCTTACACTTTCTCGATTAAGGTCCTGAATCATTTGCTGTAATTCGTCTGCATTGTTGCTGAATAGGACAATGTCATCTGCAAACCGAAGGTTGCTGAGATATTCACCGTTGATCCTCACTCCTAAGCCTTCCCAGTCTAAGAGCTTGAATACTTCTTCCAAGCATGCAGTGAATAGCATTGGAGAGGCCTGACCCCTTTCTTGATAGGTAACTTTCTACTTTTCTTGTGGAGAACCAAGGTAGCTGTGGAATCCTTGTAGATGTTTGCTAAGGTATTCACGTATACGTCCTGTACTCCTTGATTACGCAACGCCTCTATGACTGCTGGTATCTCAACTGAATCAAATGCCTTTTCAAAATCTATGAAGGCCATATACAGAGGTTGATGCTACTCCGCAGATTTCTCGATTACCTGATTGATGACATGGATATGATCCATTGTAGATTATCCCTTCCTGAAGCCAGCCTGTTCTCTTGGTTGGCTGAAGTCAAGTATTGCCCTGATTCTATTGGAAATTATTTGGTGAATATTTTATACAATACTGAAAGCAAGCTAATGGGTCTATAATTCTTCAATTCTTTAACGTCTCCCTTCTTATGGATTAGTATAATGTTGGCGTTCTCTGGTGCACTTGAAGTTGTGAGGCATTGCGTTTAAAGGGCCGCAAGCTTTTCAAGCATGATATCTCCTCCATCTTTGATTAAATCTACTGTTATTCCATCTTCTCCAGCAGCTTTTCCCCTGGTCATGTCTTTCAAGGCCCTTCTAACTTCATCCCTTGTTATAGAAGGAGCCTCTGTATCCGATTCATCACTATTTCGAATGAAGTAGCTTGGCTGTTTTGGGCACTGTGCAGGTCTGTGTAGAATTATTCCGCTGCTTTTACTATGTCATCGAAATTGCTGATGATATTACCATGCTTATCTTTCAGTGCATGCATCTTGCGTTGTCCTATGCCAAGGTTTCTTCTTACTGATTTAATGCTGCGTCCATATTTTACGGCTTCCTCAATCTCTCCCACGTTATAATTTCGAATATCCCTTACTTTCTTCTTGATCAGTTTTGACAGTACAGCGAATTCTATCTGATCTCTTAAGTTGGAAATTTTCATGTTTTGTCGTTTCTTTATTAGGTTATTTTTTTCTTGGGAGAGCTTACCTACTGGTTGCCTTGGTGCCTTACCTCCTACTTCAATTGCTGCTTCTGAGATCAACCTAATTACGGTTTCATTCATGACCTCTATGTTGTCTTTATCTTCATTTTCTAAAGCTGAATATTCGTTTGCGAGCACCAGCCTGAATTGGTCTGCTTTTACCCTTACTGCCTCTAGGTTGGCCTGTTTCCTCTTGAATAATTTCACTCTTTCTTTCTTCAAATTGAGAGAAATCCTAGACCTCACTAACATATGGTCACTGCACTTTACCTTACCTAACACTTCTATATCCTGCATTATGCTTGGATCGGCAGAGAGTATGAAATCTATTTCATTCCTTGTTTCTCCATTAGGGCTTTTCTAGGTCCACTTCCTGTTGCTGCGCTTCCTGAAGAAGGCATTCATTATTCGGAGCCTATTCCTTTCCGCGAATTCTACTAACATCTCTCCTCTTGCATTCCTAGAATCGATAGCGTAGTTGCCAATTGCTTGCTCACCAACCTGCTTTTTCCGCACTTTTGCATTGAAGTCGCCCATGACTACAGTATACTGAGTTTGCACCTTTCTCATTGCTAATTCAACATCTTCATAAAACTGTTCTATTTCTTCATCATCGTGACCAGAGGTTGGGGCGTAGGCTTGTACTACCTTCATTTTGTACCTCCTATTCAGCTTTATTACGACGACTGCAACCCTCTCAATAATGCTGTAGAATTCATCAATGTTGCCCGCTATGGTGTTATGGACTAAAAGTCCTACTCCGGATTCTCTATTATCTGGAAGACCTCTGCAGCAGAGGACGTGGCCGTTAGTCAGCACTGTGTAAGCCTCACCAGTTCTTCTAACCTCACTAATGCCAGTAATATCCCAGGCAATGCCTGATATTTCTTCAAATAGTCCTGCTAAGCTAGCCTCACTCGAGAGGGTGCACGTGTTGAACGTTCCCAGGTTGTTTCCATTGGCGGCCTGTCCAGACCCAGACATTCTTAGCACCCTCTGCCGCGTAGCAGGTCTGACCGCCGCCTTGGTCAGGTGCTCCGCAGCCACTGGGGACTGAGGGCCATGGGTTAATAAGTGGTGGCGTGGAGCAGAGGTAGAATACCCGGCTTGAAACAAAGTAAATTAGTGGCTCATAAAAGAAAATTTTGTACGTCTCGGTCTGGGTGGGAATCGAGCCCGGGCCTCCGCAGTGCGAGACGACCCCGCCCCCTTGAAGCCACGGCTGCTCCACGGTTCAGGCGTACTAAAAGTGTACCTAGTGCGTGCCTGAATACACACGTCACGTTGTCATAGAGACGCGCTCGCGTCACTGCCCGCGTGTTGCAGAGCAGTGGTTATGAGCCACACGACTCTTATCTACAATCACTACGCTCACAGAGCTGGCCACCTTTCGTCCTCATGTTCTACAAACGTGTAACATTTACTTTTTTGACCAAGTGATTAAAAAATAAAATTTAATATTGCGAGAAAATAACTTAGGTAAGCCTTTGTAATGTGCCCACAATACAGGCGAGAGTCTAGGAGTCAGTTTGGCACCCTAATTTAGACGAGATGCCGCCATAACTTAGGTTACTGTCAAAAGTGACCGCACTTACGAAAGCGCTGTAATGAAGCAGCCAGTTGTTCAACAAGATACTCAGCTGAAAAGAAGTAAACCCCTTAGTGGCACCGGCTGCAGTTAGAATCACGGGAAATAAAGTATCGACCTTTGAAGATTGTTGCGTATGTCTTTAAAGAGACCCTGAAAGGATACTGACGATTTCGTACACAAGTAATGAATCTTTAGGGTAGGTCCTTCTGATCATTAAGTGACGCATTTAAGCTCTCCGCATAACGCGTGTAATTTATTATAAGGTTTTAAAATGTGCATCGCTACCTATATCAGCGGCGCCGCTTCCTTGTGCGTTCAGCCTGTCCGTTACAATCAACGTAGTGGGCGCACCTGACATCGGTTGGGCGAGCTATCCGATTGGCTGCTTAGGGGGCGTCATCGATAATTTTCCAGCTTTATGGTGAACAACTGTTGTTCGTAATATTTAAAATGTCGCATAATATGTTTCCATAAAAAGTAACAGAAAGAGAATACACCACTACAATTTATCACTACACTCACACTTCCAGCACACAGCAAGTGTCGTCTGCTTGTGTTACAACGCGCTCCATGATGACGCGAGCTGCGCGATCAGTGTTGGTCTCGAGGTTTCCTTTCGCGAGGGCCACGAATCGTGTGTTGTTGGCTGTAAAACTAGCGATTCCTGACTTGTAAAGTTGCGAAATCGTGTCCCTCTGCAAGGCACCAGGCGAGCAGAGTCGCTGAAGCGCATCCGGCTGTCGGTATACAGTCAGCGACAGAATCTTCGCGTATGTAGCCATCACGTTACGGTGGAGGATTACTATCACATACGAGTTATTGCGTGTCCAGTATTCCGGTAAACGCAGGCGGACTGGGCGTTTTGTCAGATGGGTGGAGACGCAAACGTGAGCGGCCTGCTGGGTACAGCCTACTGCAGAACTCGACGAGACAAACAGAGCTAATGTAGCCGTAAACAAGTGTATTCTACTTTGGCTGCTGGTGTAAATTGTCAGCTATGGCGCGATCATGAACACGCGGCCTTTTAAATGCGTAAAATGTTTTACACTTCACTACAGCAATATTAGCTGTCTTTGGCTGGTTAAGCTCTGCACCACCAGGTGGCTGCACCGTCCAGGACTCTCACATATAGAGGGGCTTTAGTTTTCTCCTCGGCCAATCCATCAAAAGGCCCACCTCGCCTGTGTTTACCGGAATACCGGATACGCTCGAAACTGCGACAGAACGCTCGCCACGCACGCTGCTTGGATAGCTCTCGCCGAGGATCGACGACCAGACGGCTAGCGGGGAATTTGGAGAGGCTTCTCGCGCTCGGCGCAAAACACTGGAAGTAGTCGACATGACGTCAAATCATGACGCAGAGCCAATGAATTACTATGAAGCTGAATGAAGCTATGAATTACTATGAAGCTAGTATAAATTATTACTACAACTCATTCGATCCGTGAATGAGTTGAGCAGAAAAGCCATGGCTAGGTAGGAGGGTAACTTCTAATAATTATCCGTATCTCTTAATATAAGACGCTTCACTTCAATTGTGGCACGAATTTTTTACTGTAGCTGCGCTCTAGGCATGCACAAAAATTGTTAAAAAATTGGGAGCAAGCTTAAGCTTCGCTTTTAAGAGTGGAACGCGATAGCATTCAAAGATCCCTGACTGCTACTCATGGTTCCCGACGACTGCAGCTTATGCAACAGTGCTGGTTACTGGCAAACACTGGCGGCGAACGCTATGCACGTAGGCGAGCTTTCTGGTGGAAACGCGGTCTCTTGCGTGGGCCGATCCCGGAGACAGTGCACAACCGCGCCAAAGAGATTACATCATTTTCAGGTTGCCGTATTTGTTTCGCCCTTTCAATATTTCAGTCTGAGAAGATTTAACCTAGAAGGCATGCGCTGCGGGTGTTTTGTTTCATGACATTTGTTTGTGGATTGTCATTCTCAAAATTCCGAGGTAGATTTGCCAAGAATGCAAGACAAGGTATTAGCAACGTCAGTGATAGAATGGTATGACATACCTAGACGTGGTTGGGGATGATTTTCTCGGCCGCGGACGCCGACGCCGACGCCCGATTTTCTGCAACACGCGGCCCTAAACGCTATCGCGTTAAAGTGTTTCAGGAACCATTCAAGGTTCTTGTGACCAGGTCACTGGCTCATAATCGTATCATGTGCGCAGTGTGTAAAGTTTTGGAAGATTAACAAGTGCGTGGTTGCGGGTGCGGCTTGTACTCGTTTGTTGTTTTGCAGCGAAACTGTATACCTCTCGTTGGTCGGAAAATTTTGTGGCGTAAACACACAACTCCAGGTTACCAATTGAAGGCAAACGGCATATCTTTCTGTGCAATCAGGCATATATATATATACATATATATATAGTTAGTGACGTCACCACGCTTTCATATGAAAGCATGACCCGACTAGCGACGCAGTGAGTTTGTTCCAAGACTGCCATGGGTAGACCACGGAAATTAAAGACACCCGAAGAACAGCGTTAATACAGTGCTCGACCATGTGTGGTGTTTGATACAGCTTCGCTGGACATTCACTTTCGCAGCGCGGGATGGCAGCCAACTTTTTTTTTTTTGTCATTCGTGTCTCATATCGTGCAAGTTCTTGAAGCGACTAGACGATCTACAGGGATATTCCGTATTAGTTCATTTTCGTCGTGTATGCTTGACACACGAGTAGTTTTTAAAGTTTGGAACGTGCTGTCCACGTCATAGGAGGCAAGAGATTTCAATGAAACATTTCGAGCTGTTATGGTCAATTTAATGATAATGAAGGTGAATAAGACGCGCTGGAAATAAATTTTAAACAGGCAGAAATAAATGCAAGCCTGAGGGCTTCCGGAATAGCAATTATCACACGACCTCACAAGATAAAATAGGAGGGCGCTTAAGCTTCGTCTTTGAGAGTGGAACGGGATAGAGTTATCGGGCCCCGTTCGCATCGCACTTTTCTTTACGAGTAGGCTTCACTGCAACACGGAACGTGGGAGCATGCGCTAGTGCCAGTGTCTGCGCATGCGCGGTCTCCCTAGCAAGCTCGCCTGTCTCTCCAGTGCATCGAAATAGGTGTTGCCTTGCTCCAACAGATTAGCGTTGGGTGCCTTTTAGCGTTGTCGCAGGTGCGAATGCGGTCTCTAAAACACTGTGTGCGTGCAATGGAGCATAAGCGATCGTACGTACGCGTTAATGATCATCCGCGCCTTTTAAAGCGGAAAGCTTAACTGGCTCATTATTCGCACAATGTGACCATCGTCGACAACACTTGCGGCAGCAAAAATGAGGAAAGCGGCATACTACACCTATACCGTTCATTAAAGTATGTAAAAGTGAATTAAGCACCAAATAGCTAAAAATAATCAAGAGTAATTCAAGAGTCCCAAAGAGTAAACAAAAGTAATTAGGGTAATTAACAAGATCAATACACATACACATACATAAGCGTTTAAGGGTTGCGAACAGTAATAGAGAATGCTTATCATCATTTCGAAACTCCGTGATAAGACTGGTCATGCCAAATTAAGACTAATTAAGAGTTCCAAAGAGCAGTACATACTAATAAGAATCAATTAAAGACTCGTAACCGCAAGTAAGAACACAATTAAACCAAATTACGACCAATAAATAGTTATTTAATTTAATTAGCCAACATAAGCAAACAATTGCAAATGAAATGACATCAACGCATTAATGTTTCCGCCATCAAAGTCGTCTTAGCAATCAATATTGGACCTCATTGAACTTTTTTTCATACGCATTTAACTCACACAGCTAAACGCCCTCTTGATTAGCAACGTATCACCACACTGAACGAAAAATTTAATATTTGCGCCAACCAACGCAGACACGCGATCAAATGTTTGAGTGCGCCCTACTAAAACTGTAGCGAAGCGGACAGATTTCGTAAATAAATAGCGCACTATGTGACTGCGAAACATTGAATACACCTTTATTATAGTTCCGCATGCATAAAATTAATTCCTGTACATGAAACTGGCGTGTTGGAATACGCCGTCTGATGTCATTTTGAAAACTTTTATTACTGCACGCGGTCATGCTTTTTAAAGGAGCCGTCGTCTTACAGTCAAAGTTCCGATCTTATTCCCAAGTAGTAAACGCGGCTCGGAGTATAATTGCACAATGACTAAAATACATCGCGTAGCGCGGTAATCCGGTTCAAAAGTGCGCTACAGTGCTATTATAGGCTAGCCGTGGCGCTCGCCCGCATGAAAGATAAGGTATGAATTCATAGTTTCTTTAGGCGAAATAATTAACTCAGATATGCAAGACATTAGGCATAATTAAAAGTAGAGCATAGTCAAGTTATTGGTCACCCCTCAGTTATAAACACTTATGAATGCCATCCACTCAAGCTATCCAGAATGCATGGCTATCTTAAAATGAATGCATATTGCGACAAGATTACGCCACAAGGACAAATCGCGGGACAAATCGCAAGTTTTTTGTCGCAAGGCAACACCTATCTAGATGCACTAGGGAGCGAGGCTTGCTTGCTATAGGGATGCTGCGCACGCGCAGACCAAGGCTGTATTGTGCCGCGGGTGTGCGCCGCCGACGAGCGGCCACTGGTCTGGCGTTCCAAGTTATTTTGTGGGCACCTGTACGTACAGTGCTGCGGCAGACGAAGCACTTCCACCGGTTGCATCGATCATCGTTCAGAAAGAACTGGCTGACACTCTTTCGTATTACGATTATATTGTCACGTGGTAGCAACAGCGAAGAAGGACACATTGTATAAACTGTCAGTTACAAAATGAACTCTTTTAACGCAATAGCTTTAAGGGCCCCGTGTCGCAGAATATCCGGCGTAGGCAACGGGCGTCGGTGCGATGTCGGCGGGTGGCCGTGAAAATCATCCCCAACCACCCCGACCGCGCACGCTCTCCACGTGGTGCAAGGCTTTGGTGAACAAAAAATGAATTTCTCACAGTGAAATCTGTCAGAAAAATGGTAAAGTACGACTTTACCATTCGGCGTCT